>NC_084572.2:26209302-26329302 GCF_033978685.3 Nerophis lumbriciformis | reverse complement strand
TAACACGCGTCTAATAACTAGTTAGCTAGCTGGAGTCAAGGCCAAAAAGCATGTAATAAGTAAGTACATGTTTATTTATAGAGCGCTTTTCACGGATAAAATCACAAAGCGCTGTACAAAACATAGGTGAAGTAAAACAACAATTCAATTAAAACAACAGGGGCAACATCATAAAAAGGATACCAAGTGGATTAAAAATGATCGTTAAAAGGTGCATTAACTAAAAGCTTTGCTAAAAAGAGAAGTTTTCAAATGTGATAACCAGTTAGCTAGCTAGAGTGAAGGCCAACAAGTAGGGATGTGCGTATCGATCCTGTGGTATCGATATATCGATACTCACACGCTACTCATTTGGCATCACTTTTCTGAAAAAAGTATCGATATAAACCAAAAAACGGCGTGTGGGGGGTGCAAGCATCACTTTCAGATGTTTTTGATTACTTACTTAACTTACTATGTGCTGGGACACCCCTGTACCTGGCAGAGTATAGAGCTGGCCCAGTCACGTCACAGGAGACAGCGAATGAGCGTCGTCAACGTGCAACACACACACAGCCAGCCGACAGCGATGCAGCCAGGCCAGGAGGTCAGCACGGCCACGGATGCGGGAGCCGGAGGAAAGGAAACGCCAGAGACGCGATAATGGCAGACAAGAAAAGAAGCGTGGTATGGTGTTATTTTTCACCAGTCGACAAAGCCACGGCGCGGTGCGAACTGTGTGACAAACAAGTGCCACACAGCAGCAACACCAGCAATTTATTCAAACATATGAAGACCACACATCCCGAGAGCCACAGCGAGCTGGTAAAAAGACAGGCTCACGCTGCTGTGAAAGAACCTGCACCGCCACCCGCAGCCCGGCAGAAGACCCTGCACGAAAGTCTGCAAAAAAGCCAAGTGTATCCAGGTAGCCTACAGACAGTTAGCGTCCGACCTTTGACAGTGTAGTGATAAAGTCTATAAATATTCCGATCACAATCTACTAATAACAGACACTTCAGGTGAAGGGGGAAATTATATCCAGTGTTGTCCAATTGTTGACTTAAAACAGGCATTGTTTTTTTTTGTTTTTTAGTAATGTTTACTGAATATTTTTGTTTAAATTATTATCCTAAATTCAAATAATTTCCACACAGGGGAATTTACTGTTAGTTGAAAATTGCTTGAGTACAAGATAAGAAAGAGATAAAATGTGGAGATTCTTCATCTTTGCATTACAGTTTTATTTTTTTCCAAGAAAATCTTGAAATATATGATTGAATTGATTTTGGTTTTAATCTGTAACATGATTTCTTACATTTCGAAAACATTAGCCTATTTCATATTTCATTAATTTCTAATTATATCACAAACTTTAAAAAATAACTGCAGCTTCTTGCGATTCGGATTTGACAGTTAATTGGAAAACCCTAATATCTAATTAAATCCTTAATATCTTTTATAACAAATACATTTTATCTTCCTTATTGTGACATGAAAATGTTATTCTTTTCAGATGAGTCTCAAAGAGCACGTGAGATCACAACAAGCCTTGCCAAAATGATTGTGAAGGACTTGCAACCCATTTCAATAGTAGAGGACCAAGGTTTCCGGCATTTTATGAAGGTGGTAGATCCTCGATACCAGATCCCTAGTCGGAAATCCATGATGACAGGTGAAATTCCCAAACTGTACGAGCATGCACAAAAAACAGTAAAGGACTCCATGCAATCAGCAAGCAGTGTGGTTTTAACAACCGACATGTGGACTGCAAGAACCACTGAAGGTTATTTGACTCTGTCAGGACATTTTATTGACAAAGACTGGCAGATGCAGTCTTGCAATCTTGCAACAATCCATGTAGCTGTGCAGCACACAGCAGACAATATATCTGAACTCCTCAAAAAAACAACTGATGAATGGGGCATCACCAGTAAGGTTCATGCGGTTGTTACAGACAATGGAGCCAATATGGTCTCTGCTGTGCGTAAAACTTGTTGGAAACATATTCCTTGTTTTTCTCACACACTCAACCTCATTGTGAAGGACTCCATTAAGGCTGACATAAGTCTTGAGTCCAGCTTGGAGAAATGTAGTGCCATTGTTCGGTTCTTCCATCACAGCACCAGAGCAACTGACAAGCTAAAAGAAGTACAAAATCAGTTGAATTTACCACAGCATAAACTAATCCAATCAGTGGATACTAGATGGAACTCTGTGTTGTACATGATTGACAGACTGTATGAGCAACAACAAGCCATCACAACAACACTTTGTCTTCTCGGGAGAAACAACATGTGCCTATGTGATGAAGAATGGTCCCACATCAGGCAGGCCAGTGATGTCCTCAGGCCTTTTGAAGAGGCCACCAAGGAGGTTTCAGCAGAGCAGTATGTCACGATTTCCAAAGTCATACCTCTGGTCTGTCTTCTTCTCCAGAAAGTAACCACATCTGCTGACCAGGGTAACAGTCTGGCTTCACAACTTGCTGCACAATGCAAGCGAAGGTTCCAAAACATTGAACACAACCACACTCTTGCAGCCAGCACCTTTTTGGACATTCGCTTCAGAAACATTGTGTTCAGTGATTCTGCAAATGTGGAGATGATTAAATCACGGATCATCACAGAAATGCAAGCCCTGGCCTGCGCTGAAACACAGTCAACGAGACATGAGGCCGCCGCGACTGCATCAACTGTGACACAAGAGTCACCTGCTGAGTGCTCATCATCCAAGGGAATATGGCAGGAGTTTGACAGTCGTGTTCTGGCTTTTCAGAGCAATCGCACAGCAAACACAGATGCGTATGTTGAAATGAGAAGATACATGGAGGAAAAGGTGATCCCAAGGAGTGAGGACCCTTTGGTTTGGTGGAAAAAAAATGAAACCACATTCCCAATGCTGAACAAAGTTGCGAAAAAATACCTTGGAACTATTGCAACGTCTGTTCCAGCAGAGAGACTCTTCTCTAAGGCCGGAGAAATAATCAGCCAGAGGCGTAATCGTATCAAAGCAGAAAACGTGAACATGTTACTTTTCCTGAACAGCAATCTGAGACTTCAGTAAAGTGTGACGTTTGACGACATATCTCGAGCACACTAAAGGTGTGATGGTGTCAGACATTTTTTCAAGTTCATTTTCTCAGGGAACTGTCTTGCGTATGCAGGTTTATAGGACAAGGAAATCCTAGTTTATTGTGATAAGGAAATTATTGACTTTGCTTCAGAGAAGTGTTATAAGTTTACTTCCACAAAGAGGTTTGAAACATAACATTGTTATGAATAATTGTTTTTTTAAGGTTTTTCTACCAATACTTTTTTTTTGAGAAATAAGAAAAGTGAAAATGTGTATATTTTTGTTTATATTTAATTTATTTTTCATATTTATGTTATTTATTTTAATTTTACTTTTATTATATATTGACCATAATAAATGTGGTATAAATGTTCTGTATTTGTCTTGTGAGTTGTCTTAAATAATAACAATAGTAATAATATTTTTGACTGACAAAAATTGCAATAAGAAATTAATGGTATTGGTATCGGTATCGGTATCGGTGAAAATGCAAGAAAAAGTATCGGTATCGTATCGAATCCTAAAAGTGTGGTATCGCCCATCCCTACCAACAAGCCTATAATAATTAGGTAGCTAGCTGGTATCAATGCTAACAAGGCTAAAACTTTGTAATACCTAGTTAGCTGGTTAGAATCAAGGCTAAGAACTGTGTAATAACCAGTTAGCTGGCTAGCATTACGGCAAACAACTGTCTAATACAAGTTAGCCAACACGCGACTAATAACTAGTTAGCTATCAAGAGTCAAGGGCAAAAAGTCTATAATAACTAAGTAACTAGCAGGTATCAATGCTAAGAAGGCCAAAAAACTATGTAATACATAGTTAGCTGGTTAGAATCAAGGCTAACAACTGCATATTAACCAGTTAGCTGGCTAGCATTAGGGCTAACAACTGTGTAATACAAGTTAGTCAGCTAGAGTCAAGGCCAACAAGCGTCTAATAACTAGTTAGCTAGCTGGAGTCAATGGCAAAAAGCGTGTAATAAGTCAATTTTTATTTATAGAGCGCTTTTTACAGATAAAATCACAAAGCGCTGTACAAAACATAGGTGAAGTAAAACAATTCAATTAAAACAACAGGGGCAACATCATAAAAAGGATACCAAGTGGATTAAAAAATGATCGTTAAAAGGTGCATTATCTAAAAGCTTTACTAAAAAGAGAAGTTTTCAAATATAATAACCAGTTAGCTAGCTAGAGTGAAGGGCAACAAGCCTATAATAATTAGATAGCTAGCTTGTATCAATGCTAACAAGGCTAAAAACTTTGTAATACCTAGATAGCTGGTTAGAATCAAGGCTAACAGCTGCGTAATAACCAGTTAGCTGGCTAGCATTACGGCTAACAATACAAGTTAGCCAACATGCGCCTAATAACTAGTTAGCTATCAAAAGTCAAGGGCAACAAGCCTATAATAACTAGGTAACTAGCTGGTATCTATGCTAACAAGGCTAAAAACTTTGTAATACCCAGTTAGCTGGTTAGAATCAAGGCTAAGAACTGCGTAATAACCAGTTAGCTGGCTAGCATTACGGCTAACAACTGTGTAATACAAGTTAGCCAACACGCGACTAATAACTAGTTAGCTATCAAGAGTCAAGGGCAAACAGTCTATAATAACTAGGTAACTAGCAGGTATCAATGCTAACAAGGCCAAAAACTATGTAATACATAGTTAGCTGGTTAGAATCAAGGCTAACAAATGCATATTAACCAGTTAGCTGGCTAGCATTAGGGCTAACAACTGTGTAATACAAGTTAGTCAGCTAGAGTCAAGGCCAACAAGCCTCTAATAACTAGTTAGCTAGCTGGAGTCAAGGGCAAAAAGCGTGTAATAAGTAAGTACATTTTTATTTATAGAGCGCTTTTCACAGATAAAATCACAAAGCGCTGTACAAAACATAGGTGAAGTAAAACAACAATTCAATTAAAACAACAGGGGCAACATCACAAAAAGGATACCAAGTGGATTAAAAATGATCGTTAAAAGGTGCATTAATTAAAAGCTTTACTAAAAAGAGAAGTTTTCAAATGTAATAACCAGTTAGCTAGCTAGAGTCAAGGCCAACAAGCCTACAATAATTAGGTAGCTAGCTGGTATCAATGCTAACAAGGCTAAAACTTTGTAATACCTAGTTAGCTGGTTAGAATCAAGGCTAAGAACTGCGTAATAACCAGTTAGCTGGCTAGCATTACGCCTAACAACTGTGTAATACAAGTTATCCAATACGCGTCTAATAAATAGTTAGCTATGAAGAGTCAAGGGCAACAAGCCTATAATAACTAGGTAAGTAGCTGGTATCAATGCTAAGAAGGCTACAAACTGTGTAATACCTAGTTAGCTGGTTAGAATCAAGGCTAACAACTGCATTCTAACCGGCACATTAGCATGGATGGGAATTATGGTTTCTGATGGTGCTCACACATCCTATCAATGCTAAAAACTGTGTAATACCTAGTTAGCTGGTTAGAATTAAGGCTAAGAACTGTGTGATAACCAGTTAGCTGGTTAGCATTATACAAGTTAGCCAACATGTGCCTAATAACTAGTTAGCTATCAAGAGTCAAGGGCAACAAGCCTACAATAACTAGGTAACTAGCTGGTATCAATGCTAACAATGCTAAAAACTGTGTAATACCTAGTTAGCTGGTTAAGAATCAAGGCTAGCAACTGCGTGATAACCGGCACATTAGCATGGATGAAGTGATGGTTTCTGATGGTGCTAACAAATCCTCACATGAATGCGGTGAAGGGGTGAAAAGCCATCATGTGTGAGATCCTCCACATTCTAAATGACAAGAAGTGTTCAGCTCATGTTTATGACTTCCAGGAAGGCCATCTGCTCCCAGGGATGGCGGTCATAAAACAGAAACAGCGCCGATGTGGTGCACGCACGGCGCACTACAACGCGGCACGTAATGTGCACTCGGCGGCACCTCCAAACACTAACCTTGGACTTCTTCGAAGACGGCGTGCCGTAATTTGTAGTTAAACGCAGATCGATGATCAGCTGTTGTTCTGCGGAGAGAATGCTGCTATTGACGGGGGGAGAAAGGGGCGCAGAGTTGGTGGCGCGTTTAAGGCGGAGATAGCGCGCTTTAACAACATGGTCAATAACGCTTTGCCTTATCTCATCTCAGCCCATCACTCTTCCTCTTCTTCCTTCTCCTCCGTCTGACTTTCCATTTTGCACAATCACCTGCCGCACTTCCTGGCTTTTGTCTGGCCGACTAAATACTGCTCCAGTCACCTGACTTCTGACTATACATTTGGAATATTATAGTGGCATTTTTTTTTAAAAAGTGTGTGTAATTGTTTCACTCCTATCAAAACATGCTAGTAGTGATGTTAAAGCACACATTTTGACCCCATATTTCCATATTGACTTGAAATTTCTCACACAGCTCACACCCAGTTTAAAAAAAAAATCAAACTGGTTCTAAAGCTACCTTGTTGTTGTGTACGACTATATTCAAATAATACAAAATAGCGGTGCTAATAATTGCTGCCGGCAACTGCCGTGCTAATCTATCTGTCAACTAGCGTGCTACTAGCCAGCTGGCAACGAGCATGCTAATAGCAAGTAGGCAGTGAGCGTCCTAATCGCAAGGTGGCAACAGACGTGCTAGTCACGAGCTAACAACTGGCACGCTAATAGCGAGCTGGCAACGAGCATGCTAATACCTAAATAGTAACGGATGTGCTCGTCACTAGTTGACAGCTAACTGATAGCTAACTGGCAACGAGCACGCTAATAGATAACTAGCAACAATTGTGCTAACTGCTGGTTGGCAACTGGTGCGTTAATTGCGAGCTGGAAATTGCCATGTTAATCGCTAGCTGGCAAGTAGCACACTAATCACTAGCTGTCAACAATTGTGCTAATCGCTAGTTGGCAAATAATACAATATAGCAGTGCAACAGACATGCTAGTCACTAGCTAACAACTGGCACACTAATAGCTAGATAGCAGTGAGCATACTAATCGCTAGGTGGTAACGGATGTGCTAGTCACTAGCTGACAACTGGCGGGCTAATAGCTAACTGGCAACAAGCTCGCTAATAGACAATGAGCAACAATTGTGCCAATTGCTAGTTGGCAACTGGTGCGTTAATTGCTAGCTGGAAATTGGCGTGTTAATCACTAGCTGGCAACTTGCGCAGTAATCAATTTCTGTCAACAATTGTGCTAATCGCTAGTTGGCATCTAGGGCGTTAATCGCTAGCTGGCAACTAGCGCACTAATCAGTAGCTGTCAACAATTGTGCTAATTGCTAGTAGTAGCTAGCTGGCAACGAGCATGCTTATAGCGAGATAGCAATGAACGTACAGTGTTTCCCACAGGACAGGCATCTATTTGTGGTGGTGTGGTCGGCGGGCGGGCGGGGGGTGGGGGGGGGGGGGGGGCAGCGGCGATGACCAAGAAGAACGCGGAGTTGGAATATAATTACAACATTTTATGTACATATTTATATACAGATTTGAACAATTAGTGATTCACTGAAATATATTTATTAATTGTGGTTCTTACAAAAAATATATCTTATAAAATATAAAAGCTAAAATGTCTCTTAAAGCTCTGCCCCTTTAATTAGTGAATACTAAATAATTTAAATTTAGCCTACTACTACAACCATATTATTTACCAGCAACATGAAGTGAAACAGAGGCAGAGGTGTCCTGCCACAGTCAGTCAACCTCCTCCTCCTCCTCCTCCTGCTGCTGCTGCTGAACAGGTCGCACCTGTGGTCCGAACTGTAGGCCTACCTCCTCTCCAAGTCGAGCCCTTTTCTGCCGTTGAAAATATTTTTCTATACTCATCTGTGTGAAGGAGTGAACATCCAACATTAGAATTTATTACTAACGAGCAGAACCGCTCTATGTACAGTGCCGTCTAACCTTAAGCGGCAGCAGCTCAACACATGCAGGGTTCAACGTTAAGGTTTTTTTCTACTTGCCTGACTTCTCAAATCTACTTGCCCCAATATTTGTACTTGTCCTGCCTAGGTTTTTTTCTGGCTGTGTAGTACTCATGGCTTATATCTTAATAGAATCCTTCCCGTTGACTATTTACAACACTACACAGTATTTATTATTATTATTATTATTATTATTATTATTATTATCTATAATTGCATTTAAATGGCATTGCATACATATAAAATTAAATGCTATTTCACATTATTTGACCAGTAGCAGTTACACTCATCTGAACAGGTCAGCCACCTGTTTAAAGCCCAATCACAGTTGAAATCTTGAAATGAATGGTCTTTAATGGCCAAAACATTAACCTGGACAACATTTTAACAGCTGGTTGGCTCAGATTTTATTATTTTCATTGCATTCACATGCTGCAGTGGACAGTGGACAATTTAGCTTCAGTCCATGTGTGTTTATTGACAACATGGTTATAACCTGGACACGTTAGCTCGTCGGTATTGTAACACGTGACTGTTACTACGTGCGTCTGCCCCGGGCCACGAGTCAAACAGCGGCGGTGTTAATGAAGCAGCATCAGGCTGCTCACCGTCAGTGAAACGCTCGGTGAAATCACGGATTAACGTTAAATATATGACGAGCCGCGAGCGATGCAGCTATAACCTATCTACTAGTGATGGGTTGATGAGGCGTCATGAAGCGTTTTGACACATTGCAAAACTGTATTGATACTGTGTCGATACTGTGTCACTAAATAATGACATCTGCTGGACATTAAAAATCCCTACAGGCAACCTATGGACCGACTCAACTGACACTGATTTTATGACCTAGTACAGTGGTTCTCAAATGGGGTACGCGAACCCCTGGGGGTACTTGAAGGTATGCCAAGGGGTACGTGAGATTTTAAAAAAATATTCTAAAAATAGCAACAATTCAAAAATCCTTTATATATTTATTGAATAATACTTCAACAAAATATGAATGTAAGTTCATAAACTCAGTGAAGCACAAGCTCAGGTTTGTCACTAAAATGTCTGTCAAAAAGAACTGTGAAAAGAAATGTAACTATGCAATATTCAGTGTTGACAGCTAGATTTTTTGTGGACATGTTCCATAAATATTGATTTTTTTTTGTGAAGAAATGTTTAGAATTAAGTTCATGAATCCAGATGGATCTCTAATACAATCCCCAAAGAGGGCACTTTAAGTTGATTATTACTTCTAGGTGTAGAAATCTTTATTTATAATTGAATCACTTGTTTATTTTTCAACAAGTTTTTAGTTATTTTTATATCTTTTTTTTTCAAATAGTTCAAGAAAGACCACTACAAATGAGCAATATTTTGCACTGTTATACAATTTAATAAATCAGAAACTGATGACATAGTGCTGTATTTTACTTCTTTATCTTTTTTTTTCAACCAAAAATGCTTTGCTCTGATTAGGGGGTACTTGAATTTAAAAAAAAAATCACAGGGGGTACATTGCTGAAAAAAGGTTGAGAACCACTGACCTAGTATATACAATAATATAAACCAAGTCATTGTATTTCATTTAGGATTATTTCATAACTTCATTTAAATAAAAATATATTTTTTGTCTTTTTTAGATACAGTCAATAAATAATGTGAACATATATCATAACATGGAAATCTAAGAGAACGTGTTGTGAATGAGGATGCTTGTGGACCTGGAAATTATTATTTATTTATTTTTACACATTTTTATTTAAAAAAAAACAGTTTTTCCAACGTATTCAATTTTAGACGCTTTCTCTTCTTAGTTATTATTTCTCCGGCTGTAGAAAAGAGCCGCTCACAGGGCACAGAGGAGGCGTCAGTGCGACACAGTTCGCGTATCGGTCACGTGACCAAAACAGCTCATGATCGGTCACGTGACTTTCTAAAAGCGATACGCGCACCGACACAGGGTTTCGCTCTATGAGCTCGACGCATGCGCCGATGCATCGGTGTTGCCGGACCCATCACTACTATCTACCTATAACACCTGTAAAAATGAAGCAATGCTACCACGCTAGCAAGCGTTAGCTAGCCGGCTATGAGCCACCAAGCTGCTAACTGTCGCCAAAAGGCACCATTTAAGTTTTTTTCCCCATGGCATCCTGGATCAAGGCTTTCAGCAGCTTTTGGACGTTTGAGGTAGAAACGTAGGAAGCGCCATCATTATGAAAAGTAGCCGGCGAGTATTTTGATTCCGTCCTTCCGTCCGTCCGTCCCTCTTCTTCTTCTTCTTCTTCTGGCCCACCAGGTGAATTAAGTGCTATTGCATAGTGCATAGTAGGCTACCGCCACCTACTGCACCTGAGGTGTAACTACAAGCAACATTCACAGACAGTCCCATTGCTTTTATGAGCGGTCGACCGAGTCAAAAGCCGAAAAATCCATTTGTGGCGGACGTAATTCTTTCGTGGCGGGCCGCCACAAATAAATGAATGTGTGGGAAACACTGACGTACTAAACGCTAGGTGGTAATGGCTGTGCTAAGTGACTAGCACAGCCATTGTCAGCTAGTGGCTGACAACTGGCGGGGGAATAGCTAACTGGCAACAAACAAGCTAATAGACAACATGCAACAATTGTGCTAACTGCTGGTTTGCAACTAGTGCGTTAATTGCTAGCTGGAAATTGCCATGTTCATCGCTAGCTGGCAGCTAGCACACTAATCACTAGCTGTCAACAATTGTGCTAATCGCTAGTTGGCATATAGGGCGTTAATTGCTAGCTGGCAATTGGCTTATTAATCGCTAGCTGGCAACTAGCACACTAATAGCTAGCTGGAAACAAGCATGCTAATAGCGAGATAGCAATGAGCGTACTAAACGCTAGGTGGTAACGGATGTGCTAGTCACTAGTTGACAGCTAACTGATAGCTAACTGGCAACAAGCACGCTATTAGACAACTAGCAACAATTGTGCTAACTGCTGGTTGGCAACTAGTGCGTTAATTGCTAGCTGGAAATTGGTATGTTAATCACTAGCTGGCATCTAGAGCACTAATCACTAGCTGTCAACAATTGTGCTAATCGCTAGTTGGCATATAGGGCCTTAATTGCTCGCTGGCAATTTGCTCATTAATCACTAGTTGGCAACTAGCGCACTAATCACTAGCTGTAAACAATTGTGCTAACGGCTAGTTGGCATATATGTCGTTAGTTGCTAGCTGGCAACCGGCTTATTAATCACTAGCTGGCAACTAGCACACTAATCACTAGCTGTCAACAATTGTGCTAATCGCTAGTAATAGCTAGCTGGCAACAAGCATGCTAATAGCAAGATAGCAATGAGTGTACTAAACGCTAGGTGGTAACGGCTGTGCTAGTCACTAGTTGACAGCTAACTGATAGCTAACTGGCAAGGAGCCGCTAATAGACAACTAGCTAACTGCTGGTTGGCAACTAGTACGTTAATTGCTAGCTGGAAGTTGGTATGTTAATCATTAGCTGGCATCTAGAACACTAATCACTAGCTGTCAACAATTGTGCTAATCGCTAGTTGGCATATAGGGCGTTAATTGCTACCTGGCAATTGGCTCATTAATCGCTAGCTGGCGACTAGCGCACTAATCACTAGCTGTCAACAATTGTGCTATTCGCTAGTTGGCATATAGGTCGTTAGTTGCTAGCTGGCAACTGACTTATTAATCACTAGCTGGCAACTAGCACACTCATCACTAGCTAGTAATAGCTAGCTGACAACAAGCATGCTAATAGCGAGATAGCAATGAGTGTACTAAACGCTAGGTGGTAACGGCTGTGCTCGTCACGAGTTGACAGTTAACTAATAGCTAACTGGCAACGAGCACGCTATTAGACAACTAGCAACAATTGTGCTAACTGCTAGTTGGCAACTAGTATGTTAATTGCTAGCTGGAAATTGGTATGTTAATCACTAGCTGGCAACTGGAACACTAATCACTAGCTGTCAACAATTGTGCTAATCGCTAGTTGGCATATAGGGTGTTAATTGCTAGCTGGCAATTGGCTCATTAATTGCTAGCTGGCAACTAGCGCACTAATCACTAGCTGTCAACAATTGTGCTAATCGCTAGTTGGCATATAGGGTGTTAATTGCTAGCTGGCAATTGGCTCATTAATCGCTAGTTGGCAACTAGCGCACTAATCACTAGCTGTCAACAATTGTGCTAATCGCTAGTTGGCATATAGGTCGTTAGTTGCTAGCTGGCAACTGGCTTATTAATCACTAGCTGACAACTAGCACACTAATCACTAGCTGTCAACAATTGTGCTAATCGCTAGTAATAGCTAGCTGGCAACGAGCATGCTATTAGCGAGATAGCAATGAGTGTACTAAACGCTAGGTGGTAACGGCTGTACTCGTCACGAGTTGACAGCTAACTGATAGCTAACTGGCAACAAGCACGCTATTAGACAACTAGCAACAATTGTGCTAACTGCTGGTTGGCAACTAGTGCGTTAATTGCTCGCTGGAAATTGGCATGTTGATCGCTAGCTGGCAACTAGCACACTAATCACTAGCTGTCAACAATTGTGCTATTTGGTAGTTGGCTTATAGGTCGTTAATTGGCTCATTAATCGCTAGCTGGCACCTAGCGCACTAATCACTAGCTGTCAACAATTGTGCTAATCGCTAGTTAGCATATAGGGCCTTAATTGCTAGCTGGCAATTGGCTTATTAATCGCCAGCTGGCAACTAGCACACTAATCACTAGCTGTCAACAATTGTGCTAATCGCTAGTTGGCAACTGGGGTGTAAATTGCTTGTTTCATGTATTTCCTTTGAAAGATGCGTGGCATAGTGAGTAGGGCGTCCATGTCACTGCCTGATGTAAACCTCACTGCATGCGTGGGATCAATGTTTACGTCGATTAGAGACATTTACATTTGTGGAAAAATGACGGTGGCTATATAAAATAAATGTAATCCTTGAATTAAAAGTCCAACCAACAAATAATTTCAGGACATCTGCGGACCCCCTTTGGAAGACCCCTGCTTTAGGGTGTTTTGGCACAATTCAGTACACATTTCGAGGACTGATATTATGTGTGTACAGGGGAAGAAGACGGCACAGACAGGAGGGACGTCATTTTAGCTCTATTTATTATTTATTTATATATTTACAAAAGTATGGAGTGTAAAACTAATCCAAATATGTATGTGTGCGACTATGTGTGGAGATCAACTGAAGAGTGTTACCCGGAAGTGTTGAGCGAGGTGTGGAAATCTAAGGGGGGGGGGGCAAGACAAGCTCGGAAGTCCGTGAGACAGGCTGGAAATCGGGGGCAATCGCGAGGCGTCAAAGTCCGTGTCCAGGCGGGAGGTCGAGATCCAAGATGCAGCCAGGGAACCAGAGGGAACACGGGGAAACGAGACACACAGCTCGTAGAATATAGAATAGAATATAGAATAGAATAGAATATATCTTTATTGTCATTGTACATTGTACAACGAAATTGTATGCAAAACTAATTTAGTGCAAATTCATAATAACACATACAAACATAAGAACATAGATAAATAGATAAAAATACATAAAATACATTAAAATTCATTATTGTCTTGTGTTCAGCGACACTATTGCTCTTGGGTAAAAAGTGATCTTAAATCGGTTTGTCCGGCATTTTACTGTCCTGTATCTCCTGCCCGAGAGCAGCAGTTCAAAAAGTTTATGTCCAGAGTAAGATTGGTCCCTTATGATGTTTTGGGCCTTTTGAGGCACCTGGCACTGTACAGTTGGACGTGGGAACGAAAGTAGGCTGCAGGCTGGCGACAAGGAGGAACACGAGACAAATGAACACGGAGGGGGAGAACCACAGAGAGATCATAGAGCTTGATAGGTTTGGCTTATTGTACAGGACAGGTCGCTACGTTCTGGCACAGGACAGCAAGTTGCGCTGGCTTAAGAAGGCAGGAGAGCTCATCAGCGACAGATGTGTAGATTGCTGATTGGTGACTGCATGCAGCCGCTTGATGAATGCGCACTGGGGTGCACTCGGGCCGTGACAACGGACACTTTACCAGACGCAGATTACGCGCTGCGCGTAGGACCCCTATGGATGTGTTTGTTTACATCCAATTTCTAGGTCCAGTTTGTTGTTTTCCCAACACACCTTGATGGGGTTTGTTCATTTAATGCAGATTTATCGTGCAAAAATGACTTCAGTCTGGATTTATTAGCACGTTGCAACAGATTGATTGTTTGCGTGACTCATGGCGTGAACACCTGACTGACAAACGCGTGCGCGCATTCTCTGTCAGCGCCACCACCTGACAGAATATTTACAGCTTGCACTTCCATAAACACCATCACAGCGTGCACGTCTTCAGGTGTGCACGTGCTGCGTATTAAATTGAGCGATGGAGAGCTCCTATTGATTTCCACAGTAGAGGAAAAGTAATCTTCTGTGTGTGTGTGTGTGTGTGTGTGTGTGTGAGTGTGTTTGTGTGTGTGTTTGTGCGTGTGTTGGGATTGAAACAGTGGTCAGAAACAGTATTAAAGCTTTTATAGCCCCCCTCTTATAGACACAGTATATCACGCCAAACTAGAGGAGAATAATTTGTTGCTGCAAACGCCATCTCCGCCTGTTCAGCTCCACCTGTGTCGGGCAGGGTGTAGTGCGGAACTAATAAACGCTGCGTGACCCGTTACGGCGTGTCAGAGAAGGAGGATGAAAAATAGAAATATATATATATATATATATATATATATATATATATATATATATATATATATATATATATATATATATATATATATAAAATCCACACATTATAAGAGAATGTTGAATAAGAAAAAGGTGACTAAAATACTAGAAATGCAGAGTTAGCTGGTTGTAATCAACGCTAACAACTTTGTAATAACTAGTTAGTTGGCTAGCGTTAAGGCTAACAACTGTGTAATACAGGTTAGCTAGCGAGAATCAAGTCCAACAAGCGTCTAACCCAGTGTTTTTCAACCTTTTTTGGAGGCAAGGCACATTTTTTTCATTAAAAAATACAGAGGCACACCACCAGCAGAAAACGTAAAAAAACTCCACCAGGTCACCGTGCCTTATTTTGAGTTTGTTTGTGTTTTCCTGCGCTTTAGTTCTTGACTTACGCTCTTATTTTGGTGGCCCTTTCCTGTTTTGTTGGTGTTTTCCTGTAGCAGTTTCATGTCTTCCTTTGAGTGCGATTCCCTGCATCTGCTTTGTGTTAGCAAGCGAGACTATTTAAGTTGTTGCTATCCTTCTTTGTGTGGACATTGTTGATTGTCATGTCATGTACGGATGTACTTTGTGGTCGTAAGTTTTTGCTGTCGTCCAGCATTTGTTTCTGTTTACTTTGTTCAGTTCAGTTTTACTTTTGCTTTGCATGGCCATTGCCTTTTCCTTTCCCTTTCCCTTTTGTTCATTTTTGGTTTAAGCTTTACATAATATTTTACCTGCACGCTGCCTCCCGCATATTGGGATCACAACAAACCGTCCTCGTCTCACCCGACACATTCCGACTTTTACAAAGCAATTAACTACCTGCTGCCACCTACTGACACGGAGTATTACGTGGTTACCCTACACAGCACAGACACTAAGCAACGGCACATTATTTGCAGATTATAATTATTGATTTGCAAAATATATTTTTTGGACCAATTAGGTGAAGTTGCATAATTTCCCACGGCACACCAGACAATATCGCACGGCACACTAGTGTGCCGCGGCACAGTGGTTGAAAAACACTGGTCTAAACACTATTTAGCTTGCCAGGGTCAAGGCCAACAAGTGCGTAATAGATAGTTAGCTAGCTAGAGTCAAGGCCAAAAAGCGTGTAATAACCAGTTAGCTTGCTAGAGTCAAGGCCAACAAGCGTATAATCACTAGTTAGCTAAATAGAGTCAAGGCCAAAAAGCGTGTAATAACCAGTTAGCTAGCTAGAGTCAATGCCAACAAGCGTATAATCACTAGTTAGCTCACTAGAGTCAAGGCCAACAAGCCTTTAATAATTAGGTAATTAGCTGGTGTCAATGCTAACAAGTCTAAAAACTGTGTAATACCTAGTTCGCCTTAATTCTAACCAGCCAACACCTCCCTAATAATCAATTAGTTGGCTAGCATTATGGCTAACAACTGTATAATACAAGTTAGCCAACAAGCATCTAATAACTTGTTAGCTAGCTAGAGTCAAGGCTAACAAGCGTGTAATAACTACTTAGCTAGCTAGAGTCAAGGCCAACAAGCGTATAATCACTAGTTAGCTCGCTTGAGTCAAGGCCAATAAGCCTTTAATAATTAGGTAGCTAGCTGGTGTGAATGCTAACAAGGCTAAAAACGGAGTAATACCTAGATAGCTGGTTAGAATTAAGGCTAACAGCTGTGTAATAACCAGTTAGTTGGCTAGCATTATAGCTAACAACTGTGTAATACAAGTTAGCCAACAAGCGTCTAATAACTAGTTAGCTAGCTAGAGTCAAGGCTAACAAGCGTGTAATAACTACTTAGCTAGCTAGAGTCAAGACCAACAAGCGTCTAATCACTAGTTAGCTCGCTAGAGTCAAGGGCAACAAGCCTATAATAATTAGGTAGCGAACTGGTATCAATGTTAACAAGACTACAAACTGTGTAATACCCAGTTAGCTGGTTAGAATCAAGGCTAACAACTTTGTAATATATAGTTAGCTGGATAGCAGTATGGCTAACAACAGTGTAATACAGGTTAGCTAGCAAGAATCAAGGCCAACAAGCATGTAATAACTACTTAGCTAGCTAGAGTCAAGGCCAACAAGTGTGTAATAGATAGTTAGCTAGCTAGAGTCAAGGGCAACAACTGTGTAATACAGGTTAGCTAGCGAGAATCAAGGAAAACAAGCCTATAATAATTAGGTAGTTAGCTGGTATCAATGCCAACAAGGCTAAAACTGTGTAATACCCAGATAGCTGGTTAGGAATTAAGGTTAACAACGGCGTAATAGCCAGTTAGCTGGCTAGCATTACGGCTAACAACTGTGTAATCAGAATCAGAATCAGAAATACTTTAATAATCCCTGAGGGGAAATTAAGATTTTCAGCACAATCCAGTTAAAGAGCAGACAAACATGACAGTGAAACAGGTAAACGCTAAATTCAGTCTAAGCCTGGGCCCTCCGGAGAGGGGGTCCAGACTGAGGCCAAGGGGGAAAAAATCCTCATAGCCATAGCACACATAAACGTGTGTAAGAGGGAAACATCAAAGAACACAAAGGACATTAAAAGAGCAGAGCTGATGCAACCAGCAACTTCTACACACAGCCACAAAAGTAAAACCCATCCATCCATCCATTTTCTACCGCTTGTCCCTTTTGGGGTCGCGGGGGGTGCTGGAGCCTATCTCAGCTGCATTCGGGCGGAAGGCGGGGTATACCCTGGACAAGTCGCCACCTCATCGCACAACAACAACAAAAACATAAACACTGTGGTGGCCTCTGTGGTGTTCCACGCCATTGTCTGCCTGGGTGGGGGGAGCATGGCCAGAGACAGGAGCAGACCCAACAAAGCAACCAAGAGAGCCGACTCCACCCTCGGCAGCCCACTAACTCTCGGCCAGTGTCCAGTTCAGCATGGATGAGCGAGGATGTGTCTAAGGAGACCGAGGTGTCCGATACCTGCTCATTCAACCAAGACACTGTGAAGCTTGTCCGTCCCGGCGTCCGCAGCCCTGTCTCTTCATCCGCATCTCCTCCAGTCTCTCCAAACGGACTCTGGTGTGGCAGAGACTCAGTAACTGGCCTCCATGGCTAAAAGGCTCCCGGGAGGCAGATCCAGAAGTTCACAAAAAAGCACCGCAGAAGTCCATTGCACCGGGCATACTTGCCAACCCTCCCGAATTTTCCGGGAGACTCCCGAAATTCAGCGCCTCTCCCAAAAAACTCCCGGGACAAATATTCTCCCGAAAATCCCGATTTTCGGCCGGAGCTGGAAGCCACGCCCCCTCCAGCTCCATGCGGACCTGAGTGAGGACAGCTTTTTTTCATGACGGGAGGACAACAGGGTGACAAGAACTAAATCATCCAGACTAGAGATAAATTGTATTATTATGTTTATTTTACCTAAAAATAAATATATTTATTAATTAAAAAAAAAAAAAAACCTAATTACATTTTTACTATATTTTGCTAAAAACATCAAAATTAATTGTATTTTTATTTGTATTTTTTCGTGACTCTTTATTACATCCAACCATAGAATTATACATTAAAATAAACATATTTCAAATAATTGATTTTAAATTATCATAATAATTCATTTAAAATGACCATATTTAATTATTAAAATAATTGCTTGTTTATCAACAACTTTAGCATTTTATCCATTACATTTTGAAACTCTCAGAAGCCAAGTTATGTTATATTCCTTAATATTTATTTATGCAAGTTTGAAGTATCAATTATCTAAACACAGTTTTGTTTGCATATTTTCAGAATGTAGATATCTATATATATATATATATATATATATATATATATATATATATATATATATAATATGTATGAAATACTTGACTTGGTGACTAGCTGTCAATATACTCCTCCCCTCTTAACCACGCCCCCAACCACGCCCCGCCCCACCCCCGACCACGCCCCCACCTCCCGAAATCTGAGGTCTCAAGGTTGGCAAGTATGGCACCGGGCGACCGGTGCAATGGACGTCAAGTGGATCTAGTTAATAGTGTGAGAGTCCAGTCCATAGTGGGGCCAGCAGGGGATAATCTGGAGTGGAGACAAGTCAGCAGCGCAGAGACGTCCCCAACTGATGCACAGATGAGTGGTCCAAATCGGGTCCCGACTTTGAACAGCTAGCGCATCCTCTGTGGTCACCTAATAACCTCTCTACGCAGGCGAGGGGGGCAGAGCAGAAAAGAGACGGCAGATCAAATGGTCTAAAAGGGGGCTCTATTTAAAGGCTAGTGTATACAAATGAGTTTTAAGATGGGACTTAAATATCATAAATCATATATATACATATATATATATATATGCACAAAAGTATATACACATACATGCATGTACAGTATATGTATGATATACATATATATAAATATATATATATACTGTATATATATTCATGTCACACTTAAAGTAGTTTTTCATTTTGTGTTAAGATGCATTATGAGACATTGTCATGAAAATGACAATAATCTATATTAAAATAAGATTGTGCCTCCCAACACCGCAGTGTGAGACAAGCATGTGTTTCTGATAGTTTATCACCTCTTTGCGGCAATGACAGGAAAACACATTTTAAGCCAACACCTTAAGCGTAAATTGAACGCGGAATTACTAGTTGAAAGATATTTGGACGATTCACACAAGAGCAAAACGTGTGACAAGCAAACCCCGGAAAGTTGGGCCCCCTGACAAACTCCCCCGATAGAAACGTCATAATTGTGGTGTGACCCCTTGATGTAACACCTCTCCTCCCTTGTCTCCGCCTGCGCTCTGTCCTTGTCCACCTTACTGCACGACCCCCAAATAAATCAGGATGCGCTTGTATTTCTTTTTAGTGGAGGCCTGCCCGGACAAAGCGAGTGCAGTGATGAAACATAACCTGGGTTAATTCAACGTAACCCATGCACCACACAATTGATCTGTTTGTCAATAGAGCAGTGAGGTCGCTAGTATTTATCCGGACTTAACAACATATCGTCTTTAGAATGCGTCACGCTCGGCGTGCGTCGTAATAAAGGACGAGCGGCGCCAGCTGAAGATGAACGCACGCGTGCAGCACAAGCATGAGCCGTAAAGATCGTTACACTTTCTCATTAGCATATGACCAATGTCACATTAATAGTGAGCTCTGTCAAAAAGTGTATTTTTCCTGTTGAATTACAGTCTCTTCCACAATATTGAGCTTTTTCTTGGTCTAAACCAGACCTGGGCAAATTAAGGCCCGGGGGCCACATGCGGCCCGTTAAACTTTTCAATCTGGCCCCCCGGACATTCCCAAATATTTTTTTTTAGATCTTTAAAGGGAAACATTATCACCAGACCTATGTAAGCGTCAATATATACCTTGATGTTGCAGAAAAAAGACCATATATTTTTTTAACCGATTTCCGAACTCTAAATGGGTGAATTTTGGCGAATTAAACGCCTTTCTAATATTCGCGATGACATCACAACGTGGCGTCACATCGGGAAGCAATCCGCCATTTTCTCAAACACCGAGTCAAATCAGCTCTGTTATTTTCCGTTTTTTCGACTGTTTTCCGTACCTTGGAGACATCATGCCTCGTCGGTGTGTTGTCGGAGGGTGTAACAACACGAACAGGGACGGATTCAAGTTGCACCAGTGGCCCAAAGATGCAAAAGTGGCAAGAAATTGGACGTTTGTTCCGCACACTTTACCGACGAAAGCTATGCTACGACAAAGATGGCAAGAATGTGTGGATATCCTGCGACTCTCAAAGCAGATGCATTTCCAACGATAAAGTCAAAGAAATCTGCCGCCAAACCCCCATTGAATCTGCCGGAGTGTGTGAGCAATTCAGGGACAAAGGACCTCGATAGCATGGCAAGCAATGGCGGCAGTTTGTTCCCGCAGACGAGCGAGTTAAACCCCCTGGATGTCTTGGCTCACACCGTCCCTTATGCCACCGAAGATGATCAAAAGAAGAATATCGACCCTAGATTCCCTGGCCTGCTGACATCAACTCCAAAACTGGACAGATCAGCTTTCAGGAAAAGAGAGCGGATGAGGGTATGTCTACAGAATATATTAATTGATGAAAATTGGGCTGTCTGCACTCTCAAAGTGCATGTTGTTGCCAAATGTATTTCATATGCTGTAAACCTAGTTCATAGTTGTTAGTTTCCTTTAATGCCAAACAAACACATACCAATCGTTGGTTAGAAGGCGATCGCCGAATTCGTCCTCGCTTTCTCCCGTGTCACTGGCTGTCGTGTCGTTTTTGTCGGTTTCGCTTGCATACGGTTCAAACCGATATGGCTCAATAGCTTCAGTTTCTTCTTCAATTTCGTTTTCGCTACCTGCCTCCACACTACTACCATCCGTTTCAATACATGCGTAATCTGTTGAATCGCTTAAGCCGCTGAAATCCGAGTCTGAATCCGAGCTAATGTCGCTATAGCTTGCTGTTCTATGCGCCATGTTTGTTTGTGTTGGCATCACTATGTGACGTCACAGGAAAATGGACGGGTGTTTATAACGATGGTTAAAATCAGGCACTTTGAAGCTTTTTTTAAGGATATTGCGTGATGGGTAAAATTTTGAAAAAAACTTCGAAAAATAAAATAAGCCACTGGGAACTGATTTTTAATGGTTTTAACCCTTCTGATATTGTGATAATGTTCCCCTTTAAGATGGAAAGTGTAGCTGCCATTATGATGTGCAGTGATGTTTTCTAACGACCGTAAGTCTTCAACTATACAAAGTATTTCAATGGTTGGAATCTGTGCTTTTGGATGATATACCAGTTACTATGGTAATCTAATTAGTTACTATGGTAATCTACGTCACAGCAGCTCAGACGAGGCACCAAGCAGTGTGGGTGGGAAGCGTTTCCACAGACGCGGAAGGAGACTTTCACAACCAAGTTCTAAAGCTTAGTGATGTATCAGATATATCAGATTGTAGGTGGGTTTATTTTTTACCCTTCTCTTTCATATTTCACTGTTTGTTGCTTTTTTGTTGCGTTTCACTTAATTGTAAAATGTGTCCGTCGAAAGGGGGTGTGACGTTCATATTTTGTCAATATTCAGTGTTTTATCCTTCATAGAAAAATGTAAAATTCCATTATGTTTTTTAAGGCGATCTGTCATAACGTTTTTAGCATTCAATCAGACATTATTGTGAGGTTTTGTATTAGTGTTCCTAAAAAATAGATGTACCGGCCCCCAGACACATTTTTTTCTCTAAATGTGGCCCCCGAGTCAAAATAATTGCCCAGGCCTGGTCTAAACACTGAAGTGATGGACCTTTCTTGGAGACAATCACAAATCTAGTTTTCAATTTTTCCAAATGCGCTAGCTCAATGCTAATTTACATTGTATTTGCCATAGACATGCTATTGATTAGCATAATTATCACCGTATTTTTCGGACTATAAGGCGCACTTAAAATCCTTTCATTTTCTCAAAAATCGACAGTGCGCCTTATAACCCGGTGCGCCTAATGTACGGCATGATTCCGGTTGTGCTTACTGACCTCGAAGCAATTTCATTTGGTACATGGTGTAATAAGTGTGACCAGTAGATGGCAGTCATACATAAGAGATAGGTGTAGACTGCAATATGATGGCAGTAACCAACACCAAAACTTTAAATGTTCCATTGAGAATATAGAACATTACACACGACGTGGCGCGTTTGGGATAGTGGCAGCAACCTGAGGGTTCCTGGTTCGATCCCCAGCTTCTAGCAACCTAGTCACGTCCGTTGTGTCCTTGAGCAAGACACTTCACCCTTGCTCCTGATGGGTCGTGGTTAGTGCCTTGCATGGCAGCTCCCGCCATCAGTGTGTGAATGTGTGTGTGAATGGGTGAATGTGGCAATAGTGTCAAAGCGCTTTGAGTGCCTTGAAGGTAAAAAAGCGCTATACAAGTATAACCCATTTACTATTTACCACACGAGGTACCATCCCTAATCGCCACATCATAATCATAGAAAATAGGACAAATACTGCACAGTAATACATACACTATAAGACATAAATACGGCTTAATTTAATTATTTAGGCCAAAAAATTATTAAGAATATGCTTTGAATTATTTTTTTCTATAGGTATAGAAAAGCCGCAAATATTTGAAGTGCGATGTGGAAAGAAAGCCTCACATTTATATCTATTTTCAAATGAGAATAATATAGAAATGAACCTTTAGAGTACCGTATTTTCCGGACCATAGGGCACACCGGATTATAAGGCGCACTGCCGATGAATGGTCTATTTTTGATCTTTTTTCATATATTAGGCGCATTAAAGGAGTCATATTATTATTATTTTTGTCGAAATGTAAAACACTTCCTTGTGGTCTACATAACATGTAATGGTGGTTCTTTGGTCAAAATGTTGCATGGATTATGTTTTACAGATCATCTTCAAGCCACTTTCTGACCGTCTCTTCCGAATGCGCCATTTTGTGGGCGGTCTTATTTACGTGGCTCACCTTCGGCAGCGTCTTCTCCCCGTCATCTTTGTTGTAGCGGTGTAGCGTGCAAGGACGGGAGTGGAAGAAATGTCAAAAGATGGAGCTAACTGTTTTAATGACATTCAGACTTTACTTCAATCAATAACGGAGCAGCATCTCCTCATCCGTGGCTTACTAGTACAAGAACAACACAGGAAATGTGTCCCGTGAAAAACTGTCCAACCGGAACTCTAATAACTAAAGTTCCTTGGATGAATAATGTAAACTCACTACACCGGTATGTTTTAGCGCTTTCATGGCGAGTTTACTGACAGATATACTATAAGTCAGACCTTTACACAACTTTATATTAGAAATGGCAACAGCGGAGGATGAATGTCACATAACAAGAAGGTAGAGAAAAAAAAAAAGATTATCAACTGCGGTGTCGCCACGGACTACAAATGCGGACGCGCGCAAATGTTCAGGACTTATGCAGATCCCAAATACACATCAACAGGTACCAGAGGGTAAGAAAAGTTGGTTTTGCATAACATTGCGAAACAAAACGGCAGATAATATGTAGGGATGTCCGATAATATCGGTCTGCCGATATTATTGGCCGATAAATGCGTTAAAATGTAATATCGGAAATTATCGGTATCGTTTTTTTAATTATTGGTATCGTTTTTTTTATTAATTAAGTAATGTATTTATTTTTATTAAATCAACATAAAAAACACAAGATACACTTACAATTAGTGCACCAACCCAAAAAACCTTCCTCCCACTCATTCACACAAAAGGGTTGTTTCTTTCTGTTATTAATATTCTGGTTCCTACATTATATGTTAATATATATCAATACAGTCTGCAAGGGATACAGTCCGTAAGCACACATGATTGTGCGTGCTGCTGGTCCACTAATAGTACTAACCTTTAACAGTTAATTTGACTCATTTTCATTAATTACTAGTTTCTATGTAACTGTTTTTATATTGTTTTACATTATTTTTTATTCAAGAAAATGTTTTTAATTTATTTATCTAATTTTATTAATTTTTTTTAAAAGTACCTTATCTTCACCATACCTGGTTGTCCAAATTAGGCATAATAATGTGTTAATCCCACGACTGCATATATCTGTTGATATCGGTATCGGTAATTAAAGAGTTGGACAATATCGGAATATCAGATATCGGCAAAAAGCCATTATCGGACATCTCTAATAATATGTCTTACCTTATACACACACCATAATAATACTCCTATGTTGAAGCACAGTACAATCCATCAAGCAATGCGGCTTCATAGCTTACCAAAGTCGTACTAAAACATTTTGATAGATTTTTGAGCGCCGTGTGTAATGTTCTATATTTTCAATGGAACATATAAAATGTTGGTGTTGTTTACTTGAGTGATATTGCAGTCTAGACATATCTCTTATGTGTGACTGCCATCCACTGGTCACACTTATCATTACACCGGGTACCAAATAAAATAGCTTCGAGGTCGGTAAGCACAACCAAAATGATTTCACACATTAGGCGCACCGGGTTATAAGGCGCACTGTTGAATTTTTGAGAAAATGAAAGGATTTTAAGTGCGCCTTATAGTCCGAAAAATACGGTAGTCCGTGTACAGCTTGTATAAGTGAAGTGTGAAGTGAATTATATTTATATAGCGCTTTTCTCTAGTGACTCAAAGCGCTTTTACATAGTGAAACCCAATATCTAAGTCACATTTAAACCAGTCTGGGTGGCACTGGGAGCAAGTGGGTAAAGTGTCTTGCCCAAGGACACAACGGCAGTGACTAGGTTGGTGGAAGCGGGGATCAAACCTGGAACCCTCAAGTTGCTGGCATGGCCACTCTATCAACCGAGCGATATACCGCCCCGTATAGCTGTGTAGTTTCGGTATCCCCTGATAATGAGTTAACAACAGACATCCGTCGTCGTCTGAAATGCTGGCGTCACAAGTGAGTACCAAGATAATTGTGTCTTGCCTACAGTCAGTCATTTCTTTGCCCTGATCGCGGTCTCACAGGCTCAGTCTTTGTTTAGCCTTTAATGCAGTGATTCTCACACTGTGGTATTTTTCCATATTCATACTTTGTGTAATGTTACAATGGCCAAAAATATTACATAAAACCTCTGCCTTGTTTTTAATTAATACTTAGGCCTACTACGCTACTGTATTATAATGTTGGGATTTAAAAATAAATTATGTTGCACAGCTCCGATTTAAAAGTGGTAAACAGTATTTTCCCAATTCACAAAAATATGGCGCATCTACTGTACATTAGGATGTTTTTGGTTGGATTTATTTGTCTTTTTTATGCAAATACACACAGCCAAATGACTGTTTCACTATTTCAAAGACAACCAGCAATTAAATACGACAAAAAAATGAATAAATAACAAAACATATTGTGTGCAGTCCAATTATAGTAATATTACCATAAGGCAGTAGAACAGACTGTTGTCTAAATAAGACTTGGGCGAAAGTGTGCAACATAAATATTCCGACACACAGACTATTAAACAGCCTGTGCAAAATACTGCATTTTAATGTTGCAACATTACAGCACAACCCGGAACGTCTCGGCGTTGATTGCCAGAGTTTTGATGATTATCCAACTCACCGTACCGCTGCGGGAGAGGCAGCCTCGTTTGTGGGATTGCCAATCAAAACAGTCGTTAAAACTATAAGGCATGATAGGCTGTCACTCTTCTTCCTGCTGATTCCACGGGACAACTTAGTGGTCTCACATCCCGAGCCTGTTTGCATGCCGGTGGAGTCCCAAATATTGTTTTGGTTTTTTTTCACCACCAGCGAGCGAGGGACACGCGCTTTTGAAAAGATTGGCTAATTAAATGACATTGATTTAGCACAGGCACAGTGGGACATGAGGCCCAGAGCCAAAAACTTTGGAATGTCGCAAAGGACTTGCTCTTAATTTTGATTAAAAACTAGCTGTTATTTTTGTACAGCCTATTTTTTTAATTCCTGTGGGTGGACTTTATTAATACAGATATATATATATATATATATATATATATATATATATATATATATATATATATATATATATATATATATATATATATTTATATATATATATATATATTTATATATATATTTTTAAATCTGAAAATACTGTGAATAATATGTGCCAGTTATATCTCTGCTAAACAGAACATACAAAATCTTATTTTAGCCAGATTGCCAAAGTAAATGTGATAAAGAAGCACAATGGCCGATCCAAATGCACGGCACACCTCTGAGGTGAACATTTGGAAACAAAAAAACAAGACATCTGGCCCACATGGCAACATTTTGCAAATAGAAACCTTGGTAACACTTTAGTATGGGGAACATATTCTAAGTAACAAAGACTTAATTTAGAGATATTTGGACACCACGGGAACATGTAAGGGTTTGCGTTTGAGTTTATGAGTTTGAGTTTATTTGGAACATGCAAGCATACAACATGATACGTCACAATTTCCAGTTTCTCTATTCAACATGTTCGAAAAGGAGTAGGAAGAAGCAGAGCTTATTTAATCCTACCCCTTTTCTTTTACATAGCAGTTGCTAAAACTTTTGTTCACTTCCTGTTCTCAATTTATTCACAATATACTCCATAAGTAATCACAATAAAAATAAATAAAAAATACTCGGTGAAGTAAGTTACATTTCATATGGGGAGATGAGTAAGATTATTTTGAAAATGAATGGATGGATGAAATACATTCAGAGGGTTATCATGGTTCTTCTTCTTTGTACTTTGTTAACACTTTAAAGGGGAACATTATCACAGTTTCAGAAAGGTTAAAACAATTAAAAATCAGTTCCCAGTGGCTTATTTTATTTTTAGATTTTTTTTTCAAAATTTTACCCATCACGCAATATTCCTAAAAAAAGCTTCAAAGTGCCTGATTTTAACCATCGTTATAAACACCCGTCCATTTTCCTGTGACGTCACATAGTGATGCCAACACAAACAAACATGGCGGTTAGAACAGCAAGCTATAGCGACATTAGCTCGGATTCAGACTCGGATTTCAGCGGCTTAAGCGATTCAACAGATTACGCATGTATTGAAACGGATGGTTGTAGTGTGGAGGCAGGTAGCGAAAACGAAATTGAAGAAGAAACTGAAGCTATTGAGCCATATCGGTTTGAACCGTATGCAAGCGAAACCGACGAAAACGACACGACAGCCAGCGACACGGGAGAAAGCGAGGACGAATTCGGCGATCGCCTTCTAACCAACGATTGGTATGTGTTTGTTTGGCATTAAAGGAAACTAACAACTATGAACTAGGTTTACAGCATATGAAATACATTTGGCAACAACATGTACTTTGAGAGTGCAGACAGCCCATTTCAGGCGCGCTAAGAACATATATTTTTCCACGATTTCAGCACTCAGGTTAACCATACCTAAATAGACACAAAATACTGCATTACACAAGACTACCCCAATGTACTCGAATGATTGAAAAAAAATTATGTTTTTAAGCTAAATTACTGGTAAACACAGTTTATGTATAATAATGTACGTAAAACCGCGAGTAATGAATAAAGTTTTCATCAATTAATATATTCTGTAGACATACCCTCATCCGCTCTCTTTTCCTGAAAGCTGATGTGTCCAGTTTTGGAGTTGATGTCAGCCTCTGCTTTGAGTGTCGCAGGATATCCACACATTCTTGCCATCTCTGTCGTAGCATAGCTTTCGTCGATAAAGTGTGCGGAACAAACGACTGACCATTTCGTCGGCTTTCCCCACAGCCTCGTATTTTGAACAAATTTCGTCCAATTTCTTGCCACTTTCGCATCATTGGGCCACTGGTGCAACTTGAATCCGTCCCTGTTCGTGTTGTTACACCCTCCGACAACACACCGACGAAAGTGAGAAAATGGCGGATTGCTTATCGCTCCGAGAGCGAATAATAGAAAGGCGTTTAATTCGCCAAAATTCACCCATTTAGAGTTCAGAAATCGGTTAAAAAAAAAAAAGGTCTTTTTTCTGCAACATCAAGGTATATATTGACGCTTACATAGGTCTGGTGATAATGTTCCCCTTTAAGTTTGAAGAGTTTCTTGAAGTGGATCATATTAGTACATTGTTTGATTGTTTTGCTTAATCCATTCCATAATTTAATTCCACATACTGATATACTGAAAGTCTTAAGTGTTGTACATGCGTACAAATGTTTTAAATGACATTTTTCTCTAAAATTATATTTCTCCTCTTATTTTGAGAAGAATTGTTGTACATTCTTGGTTAGCAGGTTATAGTTTGCTTTGTGTATAATTTTAGCTGTTTGCAAATTCACTAAGTCATGGAATTTCAGTATTTTTGATTCAATAAATAAGGGGTTTGAATGTTCTCTATATCCAACATTATGTATTATTCTAACTGATCTTTTTTGTATAGTCCGGAATTCACTGTATTTTCAAGTCAGTCTGTGACTATTATACTATTTTCTAGATATGTTATTTTAAGTGGAGATTAAAATGAAAGAGCTGAATGGTGATGTTATCGTTAACTCTGCACGGTTTACATGACATTTAGGCATACTTGCCAACCCTCCCGAATTTTCCGGGAGACTTCCGAAATTCAGCGCCTCTCCCGAAAACCTCCCGATTTTCAGCCCCCTCCAGCTCCATGCGGACCTGAGTGAGGACAGCCTTTTTTCATGACAGGAGGACAACAGGGTGACAAGAACTAAATCATCCAGACTAGAGATAAATTGTATTATTATGTTTATCTTACCTACAAATAAATATATTTATTAATAAAAAAACAAAAACTAAATACATTTTTACTATATTTTGCTAAAAACATCAAAATCAATTGTATTTTTATTTGTATTTTTTCTGACTCCTTATTACATCCAGCCATAGAATTATACATTAAAATAAACATGTTTGAAATAATTAATTTTAAATGATCATAGTAATTCATTTAAAATGACCATATTTAATTATTAAAAATAATTGCTTGTTTATCAACAACTTCAGCATTTTATTCATTACATTTTGAAGCTCTCAGAAGCCAAGTTATGTTATATTCCTTAAGATTTATTTATGCAAGTTTGAAGTATCAATTATCTAAACAGTTTTGTTTGCATATTTTCAGGATGTATATATATATATATATATATATATATATATATATATATATATATATCCATCCATCCATCCATTTTCTACCGCTTATTCCCTTTTGGGGTCGCGGGGGGCGCTGGAGCCTATCTCAGCTACAATCGGGTGGAAGGCGGGGTAAACCCTGGACAAGTCGCCACCTCATCGCAGGGCCTACGGTGAACGTTTCCACTGATAACCTAAAATATTATAAAAATTACACTTTAAAACATATAAACCACTTTTATTTATCAACACAGTTTACATGAGTTTCTCTGTTGAATTCATTAATAATTATAGTATTTATAAAACTGGTAGTTGCAAACTCTAATCAACAGAACGCGTGTGTGTTTTTAAAATAATGTATTAAGGTCACAAATATTTATATTTACTACCGGGATTAATTGCCATTCATCTTCCATCTTCTTCCGCTTATCCGAGGTCGGGTCGCGGGGGCAGCAGCCTAAGCAGGGAAGCCCAGACTTCCCTCTCCCCAGCCACTTC
Organism: Nerophis lumbriciformis; assembly: GCF_033978685.3. Lineage (NCBI taxonomy): Eukaryota > Metazoa > Chordata > Actinopteri > Syngnathiformes > Syngnathidae > Nerophis > Nerophis lumbriciformis. Next base: position 26,299,550 of record NC_084572.2, on the reverse strand, counting down.
GTCCAGCTCCTCCCGGATTAATTGCCATTCAGTCATTTTTAGATGCTTTTATATTGCTGTCAATCACTTGAATTACCAAATGCCATGTATTTCACTATTTAAGATCACTATTTTTATTTATTTCCTTTGTACAATGTCTAAATGTTTGCGTAGCCAGTTGCTTAATTGCGCCATATATATATATATATATATATATATATATATATATATATATATATATATATGGAATGCTTGACTTGGTGAATTCTAGCTGTCAATATACTCCTCCCCTCTTAACCACGCCACCCCCCACGCCCCCACCTCCCGAAATCGGAGGTCTCAAGGTTGGCAAGTATGCATTTAGGTCCGAGCATTTCCGTTAATTTAGCATCGACAACAACAACACCCAAAAAGAGGCAAGTTCGAGGAATAATCCAAAATGGATTGCCGTGACGCTCGTTCTCTTGAAGGAACTGTATGACCTGAGGCAACATGACACATGTTCCACAAGCCCACGTTTTGCCCGTGGCAACTGACAACTTTTCTTGTTTTCATCTTTATTAGAGATCATCATTTTAACCTCCGCAAAAATGAACATCACACCCCGCAGTGAGAAACATGTACACACACTTACCCGGGCGGAGGGCTGAGAGTGGGCGGATGACAGGAAGAACGCCGGTAGGGAAGATGCACCGGGTCGGATGTCGGAGACACGGAAAAGGCTGAGAGGGGATTAAGGATGAGAGGAGGTGGGAAACGGCACTCGGAAGGTGCGACGGCACGCAAGGTCGCGGGGTGCGCGGAAGGGAAGATGAAAGGAAAGGAGGGCAGGAGTTAATTTTGGAGGGCAAGCAGCACAATAATGGAGGGAATAATGACGAGGAGGAACAAGAGGTGCTCGCTTTCAACTCTTACAGAAAGTGAACAGGTGGCAAAGACTGTCGTCAAGGCACTCAAGGAATAATGGAAGGATGGGAAGGACTAAGAATTATAATTACAAAGTGGTGTTGTCCCAATACCATTATTTTGGTACCGGTACCAAAATGTATTTTGATACTTTTCGGTACTTTTATAAATAAAGGGGACCACAAAAAATGGCATTATTGGCTTTATTTGAACAAAAAATCTTAGGGTACATTAAACATATGTTTCTTATTGCAAATTTGTCCTTAAATAAAATAGTGAACATACAAGACAACTTGTCTTTTATTAGTAAGTAAACAAACAAAGGCTCCTAATTTAGCTGCTGACGGATGCAGTAACATATTGTGTCATTTTCCATTCTATTATTTTGTCAAAATTATTAAGGACAAGCGGTAAAAAATGAATTATTAATCTACTTGTTCATTTACTGTTAATATCTGCTTACTTTCTCTTTTAACATGTTCTATCTACACTTCTGTTAAAATGTAATAATCACTTATTCTTCTCTTGTTTGGATGCTTTACATTAGTTTTGGATGATACCACAAATTGAGGTATCAATTGGATACCAAGTCGTTACAGGATAATACATTGGTCATATTCAAAGTCCAGGGACATATTTCCTGTGTTTATAAACATAATATAATTTTTTTTTAAATGAAAAAATATTTTGTGATGCTAAAAAATATTGATGTAATCATAATAGTATCGACTAGATACACTCTTGTACTTGGTATCATTACAGTGGATGTCAGGTGTAGATCCACCAATGCAGTTTGTTTACATTGCGATGACGGTGAGCTACGGTGTGTAGTGAAGCATGTTTAGCTATTCCTCGCCCTGCAGGGATGATACTTGTAAGAAACTTACTTTATTTGTCGCCATGGAGGCGAGGATTAGTGATTTAGAAGTAGCTAAAACACTGCGGGTGGACGTTAGCCGTTGGCCAACTAACCATGTTTTAAAGCACCTCTTGTAGAGCGGTGCTTCAGTGTTTATAGCTTCACCTTTATCGTTTGTTTTTAAGCCAAAATGTGTCCGTTCTGCCTCCTTTGTCGTCACACTGTGTCTGCTTGTATGCACTCCATGCGTGTGCGTTGCCGAACATGCTCCTCTGCTCCAGCAAGTCGTGACGACGGCGCGACGTAATGTCTATAAACAAAAAAATAGCACCGGTATTTTTCCGAGGCAGTATAGTACTGTTTTTAATTCATTAGTACCTGTATACCGTACAACACTGTAACCGACACAATTCAAAACAGAAATCCAGTAGTTGGTGTCGTCGTATACGTTTTATCTGGAGCCAGGAGATGTTTAAAGAGGACATGATGTGTAAACTTAAAATCAGAAGTATTTATTCCCTATTGGATACAATTCTAATACAATTTGTCTGAGCGCTATCTGTCCCTAGTAGCATTCAACACGGCGACTTACACGGGGCTTTCCGGAGGCGCCCTCCCACTCGCGCTCTGACAATATATATCACCATGTACAAACCCCGTTTCCATATGAGTTGGGAAATTGTGTTAGATGTAAATATAAACGGAATACAATGATTTGCAAATCCTTTTCAACCCATATTCAATTGAATGCACTACAAAGACAAGATATTTGATGTTCAAACTCATAAACTATTTTTTTTTTGCAAATAATAATTAACTTAGAATTTCATGGCTGCAACACGTGCCAAAGTAGTTGGGGAAAGGGCATGTTCACCACTGTGTTACATGGCCTTTCCTTTTAACAACACTCAATAAACGATTGGGAACTGAGGAAACTAATTGTTGAAGCTTTGAAAGTGGAATTCTTTCCCATTCTTGTTTTATGTAGAGCTTCAGTCGTTCAACAGTCCGGAGTCTCCGCTGTCGTATTTTACGCTTCATAATGCGCCACACATTTTCAATGGGAGACAGGTCTGGACTGCAGGCGGGCCAGGAAAGTACCCGCAGTCTTTTTTTACGAAGCCACGCTGTTGTAACACGTGCTGAATGTGGCTTGGCATTGTCTTGCTGAAATAAGCAGGGGCGTCCATGAAAAAGACGATGCTTAGATGGCAGCATATGTTGTTCCAAAACCTGAATGTACCTTCACAGATGTGTAAGTTACCCATGTCTTGGGCACTAATGCACCCCCATACAATCACAGATGCTGGCTTTTGAACTTTGCGTCGATATTTCCAAAAACAATTTGAAATGTGCACTCGTCAGACCACAGGACACTTTTCCACTTTGCATGAGTCCATCTTAGATGATCTCGGGCCCAGAGAAGCTGGCGGCGTTTTTGGATGTTGTTGATAAATGGCTTTCGCTTTGCATAGTAGAGCTTTAACTTGCACTCACAGATGTAGCGACCAACTGTATTTAGTGACAGTGGTTTTCTGAATTGTTCCTGAGCCCATGTGGTGATATCCTTTAGAGATTGATGTCGGTTTTTGATACAGTGCCATCTGAGGGATCGACAAATATTGGTTTCCGGCCGTGCCGCTTACGTGGAGTGATTTGTCCAGATTCTCTGAACCTTTTGATGATATTATGGACCGTAGATGTTGAAATCCCTAAATTTCTTGCAATTGCACTTTGAGAAACGTTGTTCTTAAACTGTTTGACTATTTGCTCACGCAGTTGTGGACAAAGGGGTGTACCTCGCCCCATCCTTTCTTGTGAAAGACTGAGCATTTTTTGGGAAGCTGTTTTTATACCCAATCATGGCACCCACCTGTTCCCAATTAGCCTGCACACCTGTGGGAGGTTCCAAATAAGTGTTTGATGAGCATTCCTCATCTCTATCAGTATTTATAGCCACTTTTCCCAACTTCTTTGTCACGTGTTGCTGGCATCAAATTCTAAAGTTAATGATTATTTGCAAAAAAAAAATGTTTATCAGTTTGAACATCAAATATGTTGTCTTTGTAGCATATTCAACTGAATGTGGGTTGAAAATGATTTGCAAATCATTGTATTCCGTTTATATTTACATCTAACACAATTTCCCAACTCATATGGAAACGGGGTTTGTATGAATATGCAATGAAGTGTCTGCTTCCAGGCGTCTGGGGTTGTCCTTCAGACCTCGGCGAAAACAGTAGCAAGAATGTGGACGATAAGAGTGAATGCGCTTGAACTTGGACCCACTTTAACTGGAACTTAGAGGATATGATTAGTTGCACGGCCTATTCTAAGCATATATATATACTAAACATTTCTTAATCACTTCATCCTTCATTATCTTAATTATATCCCAATATAATATATCCCAACATTGGCGCCCTGTTTTGAGAAACAGTGGGGTATCTACGTCCAGGTCAGTCCGTGGTGGACGCCCACACTGCAAAAAGTCAGTGTTCAAAAACAAGGGAAAAAAATACAAAAATGAGGGGTATTTTACTTGAACTAAGCAAAATTATCTGCCAATAGAACAAGAAAATTTGGCTTGTCAAGACTTTCCAAAACAAGTAAAATTAGCTAACCTCAATGAAACCCAAAAATATCTTAAAATAAGTATATTCTCACTAATAACAAGTGCACTTTTCTTGATAGAAAAAACAAATATGAGACCTTTTTTCTCAGTATATTGAAAAATATTCTTAAATTAAGTAAATGCTAGTGCCATTATCTTGATATGCGCTCGGCATTACGTTTCTTGAAACCAGCAAACTTATACTAAAAACTAGTTTATTGTTCTTAATGGAAAGGCAACAAGGCAACCGCTTGTTACTCTCGGTGTCATGATCCGTGGTCCGGATCATGTTTTTGTTATTTTTTTCTGTTAGTTTTGGACTCCTGTAGTTCCTGTTTGTGACACCTCTGAGTTTGGTTTAGGTTACCACGGCTGCTTATTGTTTTCACCTGCCTCTGGTGTTCGGGACGCTCACCTGTGTCTAATAAGAGACACTATTTAAGCCTGCCTTTGCCAGTCAGTCGGCCTGGCGTCATTGTTTTGCCTCATGCCTTGCCACGTAAGTCGTGTTAGTTTCATGCCACAGTTCCCTGAGTATTCCATGTCCATAGTTTATGCTAAGTGTTTGCTACATGCAGCCTTGTCTACGTAAGTCTTGTTTAATTTCATGCCACAGTTTCGTGAGGTTTCATGTCTATAGTTCCATGTTTCCTGCTTTAAGTTTCTGCCTTAGCTTCCGTGTGCGATAGGCACGCTTGCCTTTGTTTTGTAAGTTGGAGGATTTTGGATAATTAAATCATGTTTTTACCTGCACGCCTTGTCCGGAGTAGTCCGATTGCATCCCGGGGGAACAAACCTCGCAGTAAGCTGCAACTCCGCCGTGACACTCGGGGACTATGAGCCGCTCAGGCAAATCATATAGCCTAAAAAGGCATTTTCCCATCGATAACATGACATCATTGCGCCAAGTGTGTGCTCTTTCAGTCAAATAGTGCGCAAGGAATATATATATATATATATATATATATATATATATATATATATTAGGGATGTCCCGATCCAGGTTTTTGCACTTCCGATCCGATACCGATACTGACCGATACTGGCCTATCCGAGCATGTATTAAAGTTTAAAGTTATTTAGCCTACTTAGTTGTCAGAATCATGTTGAAAAGGGTTTTAGTACTCTTGATAACAACTAGCCAGCTGAATTATGGGAGTTTGAATAATACACAATGGTTGGTAACAAGAAACTGACCTGTTTATTCAAGGATAAACACAAAATAGACAAAATTATACATGACAAACAGAAATGGCATCATTGAACTAGGGCTGGGCGATATGGCCTTTATTTAATATTGCGATATTTTAAGGCCATATTGTGACACACAATATATATCTCGATATTTTGCCTTAGCCTTGAATGAACACTTGATGCATATAATCACAGCAGTATGATGATTCTATGTGTTTTGATTGATTGAGACTTTTATTAGTAGGTTGCACAGTGAAGTACATATTCCGTACAATTGACCACTAAATGGTAACACCCGAATAAGTTTATCAACTTGTTTAAGTCGGGGTCCACTTAAATTGATTCATGATACAGATATATACTATCAGATATATACTATCATCATAATACAGTCATCACACAAGATAATCACATTGAATTATTTACATTATTTATAATCCAGGGTGTGGAGGGGGGCGCCGGATGTAAGTGTCAAAAAGACAGCCAAAAGAGTTTGATATGAGAATAAATCTAAAGTTAAAATATAGGGTAGAAATGCACCCATTTGCAGGAAATGTAGTCTTGATTTTCAAAATGTTCTTTCAAGGCTTGCATGTCTACATTAAAACATTCTTCTTCATACTGCATTAATATATGCTACTTTTAAACTTTCATGCAGAGAAGGAAATCACAACTAAAAAAATCACTAATTTTTTCATACGGTGTTGATGTGGAAATTTTTGCCTCGGCATTTTGATGGTGTGGGCGTGTGGCACCGAATGGAGATAAGCGTCTCGACAGACGTCACAATATTTGAACAATGATGACGAAAACTGTTTTCTCTGTCGTGTCCGTGTGTCGAAAATTGTTATGCGCTTATTTTTTTATTTGATTTTGTGCGTGGCATAGATTTGCTATGCGCAGAGGACGTTTAAACAGTGCGCAATTGCACAGGCGAGCACCTTAGAGGGAGCGTTGCTCGCACGGCTGCGCTAGCATCACAGCTAACGTTAGCCATGCTGCTACCTCTCTGCTCGGGGAGGACGTATACGTATGTGACGTATGACGTGACAGTATGTGACATGTCGTGACAGTATGTGACATGTGTAAGAAGGTGCACTTGCTGTCTGTGAGAGGGAGACACAGGAAAGAGTGAGAAGAGCCTGTCGTGTAATGCCAGCAGCTAAAAGCAACTGCGTGAGAATTCACAGACCTGTGGATGTGTTGAAGGTGTGCTGGAAAATGCGGAACGGAAATTACGGAGCAGCAGAAAAGTGGAATGTATTATTTAAATCGGTGCGTTGGAAAACACGGACCGGAGTTTTTTTTTAAACTGGATCTGGATCGACATTTTCCCATGCCTTGCCGATACGCAATTTTTGGCAAATATCGGCAGCCGATCCGATCCAAATATCGGATCGGGACATCCCTAGTCTCGACAGACGTTTCAATATTTGAACAATGATGACGAAAACTGTTTTCTCTGTCGTGTCCGTGTGTCGAAAATTGTTATGCGCTAAAAACTGGATCTGGATCGGCATTTTCCCATGCCTTGCCGATACGCATTTTTTGGTAAATATCGGCGGCCGATCCGATCCAAATATCGGATCGGGACATCCCTAATATATATATATATATATATATATATATATATTTACAGCCCGGCCCCCGGCCAATTTTTTTTTTAATTGTAATTTTGAAGAATTTATCTGAATGTGCATGAACTATTTCTGTTCAAAATTGTTTGAAATGTCACATGTCAAATGTTTAAATATTAACTGTCAGTTTACTGTACTGTGCCAACTGTACTACTATAAGAGTACATATTTTTTATTGTTTCATTGAAAATAAAACAGCAAAGTCCATTTGGCTGTCATCTGTTTAATTATAAGACACAATTGTGTCAAAGTCATGATTTTTTTTAATGCTTGAAATAAGAAATTATTACTTTAAAAAAGTAGTTTTATACTTGTGAGTGTTGATGACACAGCTTTGCAACACTTGATATTCTAGTTTCAAGCATGTTTTACTCAATATAGGTCATACAATCTCAGCAACGAGCTGTAGTATCTTACTGAGATCATTCAGGACCAAAACCCTTAAAACAAATAAAACACTCGCCATGTGCCTTCAAGTCACGTTTGCAGACAGAGGGCATATTCCCGCCTTTCAAAGTGCAAAATGTCAATTGGAATGCGACCATCGGCCATGCTTGGCACACTTGCCTTGGCCAGGAAGTCTGTTCGCTGATGCTTTTTTGAACTTCACAGGAGTCGCGTGTCCAAACAAAGAATCCCCTGCATTGGTAGCTAAGGCTCTGTGCTTTTTTTTATTTTTTATTATTGAGTACAACTGCAAAATAACCCACTATGGGGCCAATTATGTCCTGATATGGTAGGGCTGGACCCCAGGATGCAGAGACATGCATCTTTAATCATCCTCACAGAGAGCGAACCCACATGCAAAACTCAGAATGCAAAAATAAAAAGCAGAAAAAGGTAAAAAGGCAACAGGAGGAATGCAAGTATCAAATATGATGCACTTGGAATGCAAAAGTAAGTCTCCTGATTGACAATTATGTAATGCTTCACACCGCGGCCGCCTCAGATGGAAGCAAAGGGAATGCATTCATCACAAAACAGGTGCAACACAATGAGAGCAGAGAACCGCAACTGACGGAAATGTCTCAAAAAGCATCCTCCGTCATAGAGCCGAAAAAATGTATCAAGGTTTTATATCGGTCAATATCGATATTTTTTTAAGACTTGGGCAAAAATAAGGACTATAGAAGAAAAATATTTTCAATGTAATCATTTTTATTTCTTAATCATTTTGTTTCTTACTGTTATTAATACAACTGGTTCCTACATTATGTATCAATATAGATCAATACAGTCTGCAGGGATACAGTCCGTAAGCACACATGATTGTATTTTTTTATGACAAAAAAAATTAAATAAGAAAAATTTATAAAATACCATAAAATAAAGACAATAATGCAATTTTTTTGTGGTCCCCTTTATTTAGAAAAGTACCGAAATAATTTTAGTATCGGTACCAAAATATTGGTATCGTTACAACATTAATATCTATATACAAACCCCAAAACCAGTGAAGTTGGCACGTTGTGTAAATCGTAAATTAAAAACAGAATACAATGATTTGCAAATCATTTTCAACTTATATTCAATATTATATATATATATATATATATATATATATATATATATATATATACAGGTAAAAGCCAGTAAATTAGAATATTTTGAAAAACTTGATTTATTTCAGTAATTGCATTCAAAAGGTGTAACTTGTACATTATATTTATTCATTGCACACAGACTGATGCATTCAAATGTTTATTTCATTTAATTTTGATGATTTGAAGTGGCAACAAATGAAAATCCAAAATTCCGTGTGTCACAAAATTAGAATATTACTTAAGGCTAATACAAAAAAGGGATTTTTAGAAATGTTGGCCAACTGAAAAGTATGAAAATGAAAAATATGAGCATGTACAATACTCAATACTTGGTTGGAGCTCCTTTTGCCTCAATTACTGCGTTAATGCGGCGTGGCATGAAGTCGATGAGTTTCTGGCACTGCTCAGGTGTTATGAGAGCCCAGGTTGCTCTGATAGTGGCCTTCAACTCTTCTGCGTTTTTGGGTCTGGCATTCTGCATCTTCCTTTTCACAATACCCCACAGATTTTCTATGGGGCTAAGGTCAGGGGAGTTGGCGGGCCAATTTAGAACAGAAATACCATGGTCCGTAAACCAGGCACGGGTAGATTTTGCGCTGTGTGCAGGCGCCAAGTCCTGTTGGAACTTGAAATCTCCATCTCCATAGAGCAGGTCAGCAGCAGGAAGCATGAAGTGCTCTAAAACTTGCTGGTAGACGGCTGCGTTGACCCTGGATCTCAGGAAACAGAGTGGACCGACACCAGCAGATGACATGGCACCCCAAACCATCACCCAACCATGCAAATTTTGCATTTCCTTTGGAAATCGAGGTCCCAGAGTCTGGAGGAAGACAGGAGAGGCACAGGATCCACGTTGCCTGAAGTCTAGTGTAAAGTTTCCACCATCAGTGATGGTTTGGGGTGCCATGTCATCTGCTGGTGTCGGTCCACTCTGTTTCCTGAGATCCAGGGTCAACGCAGCCGTCTACCAGCAAGTTTTAGAGCACTTCATGCTTCCTGCTGCTGACCTGCTCTATGGAGATGGAGATTTCAAGTTCCAACAGGACTTGGCGCCTGCACACAGCGCAAAATCTACCCGTGCCTGGTTTACGGACCATGGTATTTCTGTTCTAAATTGGCCCGCCAACTCCCCTGACCTTAGCCCCATAGAAAATCTGTGGGGTATTGTGAAAAGGAAGATGCAGAATGCCAGACCCAAAAACGCAGAAGAGTTGAAGGCCACTATCAGAGCAACCTGGGCTCTCATAACACCTGAGCAGTGCCAGAAACTCATCGACTCCATGCCACGCCGCATTAACGCAGTAATTGAGGCAAAAGGAGCTCCAACCAAGTATTGAGTATTGTACATGCTCATATTTTTCATTTTCATACTTTTCAGTTGGCCAACATTTCTAAAAATCCCTTTTTTGTATTAGCCTTAAGTAATATTCTAATTTTGTGACACACGGAATTTTGGATTTTCATTTGTTGCCTCTTCAAATCATCAAAATTAAATGAAATAAACATTTGAATGCATCAGTCTGTGTGCAATGAATAAATATAATGTACAAGTTACACCTTTTGAATGCAATTACTGAAATAAATCAAGTTTTTCAAAATATTCTAATTTACTGGCTTTTACCTGTATGTATGTATGTATATATATATATATATATATATATATATATATATTCAATATTATATTTAATGTTCAAACTGAGAAACGTAATCTTTATTTGCAAATAATCATTAACTTAGAATTTAATGGCAGCGACATTTTGCAAAAAAGTTGGCACAATATCAGAGCACAAAGATCTGGTATCGATATTCCAGTATCGATCCACAAATGACTGACAAACAGAACAGAACAGGAAGCCGCTTGTTGGGACTTCACTACTTTGAAGTGTTCAATTGAGCAGAAAGCATAGGTCTGATTGTGAAAAATGTCCGCCTTATCAAGCCTTTTCTACTCGTCGGAGAGCATAACATGGCAGATATGGTGGAAGAGAAGCACTTCATTTAATTGAGCGGCTTTATCAGTCTGTGTACTCGTACAGTTTGAATAGACCATAATAATGAGCTGTTATCCACGTGTTGAGGGTCAGGACTTCTTGGCTGATGAGGTCTCTTGTTTAACACAGAACTGGAACAGGACCAAAGAGTGAAGATGCTTTTTTTTTTTTTTTTTTTTTTTTTTTTTAAACAAACACATGAATATATCATGAACCAAGACAATGAACAATTTTAAAATGAATTCGATGAGGCAATTCCTGAAGGAACTGCGTGTGAATGCTCCAATGCTGAAGTTGAAGTGAAATGCTGACAGAATGTAGTAGGAATGTAAGAATAGTTTCAATGTTGAAATGGTTTACACGCTGAAATGGTTTGAATGTTTGAATGGTTTGAATGTTGAAGAGTTGGAATTTCCAGGAATTTCCAGAGTAGAATGCAGCTATTTCCCAAAATTTGGTTTGGAACTTGGGAAAGTGTTAGTTTGGATGTCCAAGGACGAGTGTGCATACTTGCCAACCTTGAGACCTCCGAATTTCGGGAGATTGGGGGGGGTGTTGAGGTGTGGGAGGGCGGGGTTTGGTGGTAGCAGGGGGGTATATTGTAGCCCGGAAAAGTTAGGGCTGCAAGGGATTCTGGGTATTTGTTCTGTTGTGTTTATGTTGTGTTACGGTGCGGATGTTCTCCCGAAATATGTTTGTCATTCTTGTTTGGTGTGGGTTCACACTGTGGCGCATATTTGTAACAGTGTTAAAGTTGTTTATACGGCCACCTTCAGTGTGACCTGTATGGCTCTTAATCAAGTATGTCTTGCAGTCACATACGTGTGTCTGCAGAAGCCGCATACAACATGTGACTGGGCCGGCCCGCTGTTTGTATGGTGAAAAAGCGGACGCGACGACAGGTTATCTCATCATATGAAATATGACTTACTTCACCAATTATCCATCCATCCATCCATTTTCTACCGCTTATTCCCTATGGGGTCGCGGGGGGCGCTGGAGCCTATCTCAGCTACAATCGGGCGGAAGGCGGGGTACACCATGGACAAGTCGCCACCTCATCGCAGGGCCAACACAGATAGACAGACAACATTCACACTCACATTCACACACTAGGGCCAATTTAGTGTTGCCAATCAACTTATCCCCAGGTGCATGTCTTTGGAAGTGGGAGGAAGCCGGAGTACCCGGAGGGAACCCACGCAGTCACGGGGAGAACATGCAAACTCCACACAGAAAGATTCCGAGCCCGGGATTGAACCCAAGACTACTCACCTTCGTATTGTGAGGCAGATGCACTAACCCCTCTGCCACCGTGAAGCCCAATTATTATTATTAAATTATCATTATTATGTATTTATTTATTTTTATTGTGATTACTTATGGAGTATATTGTGAATAAATTGTGGAAGACAAACACTTGCGGTGTTAGTGATCAGAGACAGGTGTGTCCCCTGATCACTAATCAAGAGCAGGCGTGGAGAACAACGCTTGTAATCTCGACAAAACCCAGACAGGAAGTGGAGCAAAAATAAGAGCGCTCGGCAGGAGGAAACACTAAATGCGGGAAAACGACACAAAAAATGTGGAGAGACACCACACAAGTGTATCGGAGATTACAAAGAATAAAAGTGTGATGATGACCATAGAACAGGAAGTTGTTTTCTGACTGGTTTTGTCAAATTATTATTATTATTATTATTTTAATTAGATTCATCACAGTAAATTACTTAGACTTAGACTTAGACAAACTTTATTGATCCACAAGGCATATTGTTCCACACAGTAGCTCAGTTACAAAGGATGGAAAGGGTAAGGATGGAAAAGATAATGCACACAAGGGCACAAAAAGAGGTTCAGCAATATAAAATATAACATATAGAGTTGTCCGATAATGGCTTTTTTGCCGATATTCCGATATTGTCCAACTCTTAATTACAGATTCCGATATCAACCGATACCGATATATACAGTCGTGGAATTAATAAATTTTTTTAATGCCTAATTTTGTTGCGATGCCCCGCTGGATGCATTAAACAATGTAACAAGGTTTTCCAAAATATATCAACTCAAGTAATGGAGAAAAAATATTTCATATTTATTATTGAAGTCACAAAGTGCATTATTTTTTTTAACATGCCTCAAAACAGCAGCTTGGAATTTGGGACATGCTCTCCCTGAGAGAGCATGAGGAGGTTGAGGTGGGGGGTGGTGGGGTAGGGCGTAGCGGGGGGTGTATATGGTAGCGTCCCGGAAGAGTTATTGCTGCAAGGGGTTCTGGGTATTTGTTCTGTTGTGCCTATGTTGTGTTACGGTGCGGATGTTTTCCCGAAATGTGTTTGTCATTCTTGTTTGGTGTGGGTTCACAGTGTGGCGCATATTTGTAACAGTGTTAAAGTTGTTTATACGGCCACCCTCAGTGTGACCTGTATGGCTGTTGACCAAGTATGCAGTATATATATATATATATATATATATATATATATATATATATATATATATATATATATATATAATTTCTTTGCTCAAAAGCTGCAGTAATTTGTCTAAAATGTGTGTTTTCATCAAAAGCTCCATAGGCGGTGTATTTTGTATGGCGTCGAAACTGTGAAAAAAAACCTCATACTTTATGCACGCCCTACACTCTTTTTCCATAAGCCATTGTGTTCCTGACAACACGAGACAGGAGGTGTTTGAAGTGAGCAATTAGTAAGGACGCTAGCTGCTGTGCCGGTCATTCAGGGCCAGACCCTAAGTGCCATACGCAAAATGAGTCGAGTCACAAAACGTTTTTTTTTTTAAATGCAAGGATTTTGCCACAGTTTTGTAGTGAAATGTGGCAGTCAGCACATTAGTGGTTGTGATCTTTGCACTGGTGTGTGCAATAATCTGATCACTGACCTCATGCTGACCAGCTGCAAGGAACGTAAAGGAGCATGCGCCATTAAATCATTTGTGTGAATAATCTGTTTATACGTGATTAATGCGATTTTATTTGTCATTAATCATGTTCCATAACGAGTTAACTTTAACAATCCCGTACAATGATATGATATGGCTATTGGGTACCGTTTTTTTTGGCACACACCGAATCCCGTCGGTCCTACCAGGGCACCGACTCACGTAAAATCCAACGACATAATGCCACAATACAACAACTTTCAGCCACAGCACTATTGCAAAAGCTAATACAAATGTACAAATGCCACAAGGTAGCATTAAACGACAAAACAACAATTTTTACGCCAATCATAACATTACGCCACAATACAACAGCATAGAGCCACAACACAACAACTTTCAGTCACAGCACTATTGCAAAAGCTAAAACAAATTTGCTACGCCACAGCGTAGCATAAAGTGACGACACAAACATTTTACGCCACATCATGACAACATAAAGCCACAATACAACAAACAATATCACGCCACAACACAACAACAACAACTTGCAGCCACAGCATTATTGCAAAAGCTAATGCAATTTTACAAACACCACAACGGAGCATAAAACGACAACACAACAATTTTTTTGCCGCATCATAACAACATAAACCCACAATACAACAATATTACGCCACAACACAACAGCGTAGAGCCACAACACAACAACTTTCGGCCACAGCACTATTGCAAAAGCTTATACAAATTTACAAACGCCACAACGGAGCATAAAACAACAACACAACAATTTTTTGGCCGCATCATAACAACATAAACCCACAATACAACAATATTACGCCACAACACAACAGCATAGAGCCACAACACAACAACTTTCAGCCACAGCACTATTGCAAAAGCTTATACAAATTTACAAACGCCACTACGGAGCATAAAACAACAACACAACAATTTTACGCCGCATCATAACAACATAAACCCACAATACAACAATATTACGCCACAACACAACAACTTTCGGCCACAGCACTATTGCAAAAGCTAATACAAATTCACAAACGGCCACAACGTAGCATAAAGTGACGACACAACAATTTTTTGCCACCTTTCAGTACCTAGGCTGCGTGGGACCGGTTGCCGACTCAGCACTTGGCGATCACTCAAGCAGAACTGAGAGTGGACTAAAACAAACTATACCTCTGGGTCATGTTGCAATTTTCAAAAGCAACAAAGAAATTGACACCAAAAAAACGCTCTAACATAAACAAATTAGGGCTCCATTTTTTCCCAAAAAATGCGCTAGCGAGATGCTAATATATATTGGCTTTGCTATTAACATGCTACTGTTTAGCATTAGCAATTTTACATGGCGATTTCAACTGCTGCGAGTTTGTAAATGAAGATGCACGTAATAAGTACGACACTTACAGTATCAACACTTTTCAGGGCGCGACAAAAAACAAACAAAATATAAACACTACTGCCACCTAATGTCTTGGACGTAATTGCAACTTGATATCATATTTGTAAATAAGATTTAGAAACGTGATAAAAACAAGATATGAACACGAGACAGCAGTTATTATAATCATCTTATTTCTGAATGTTACAATAACAATATTTATTAACACTGTTGCGTCTGACCAGTCTCCCTCTCAGGGAATTAAAGTCACTGGTCAATCCCAAATTCTTTCGATGACATATATGCTGAGTAAGAAGGACCATCAAGACATAATAGGAATATTATCAAGTTTTACTAAAGCTAACATTACGAAAGCATCTCGAAATGGTCTAACATTAAAACGGGAAGAGACAATTTATTGAATACGAAAACAGTCCCCCCCAGAAAGGAATCCCTCCCCCTTCCCCAACACCGATAAGATAAGGAGCGGGATGCATCTCTCTCACATTCCAATGCCTAAAACACTACACAGACATCTGCAGACAAAGAGAAACAAGTATACCGAGTATACATGGAAAAATACTAGCTGATCCAAACATGACTATGAATAAAGAAAGAACTCTTAAACATATATGCATTCTCCACAACACACACAAAAATTGGTATTGTTGAGTCCTGGTATCAATTCCCATGTACCGGTGATTGGTACCGTATCGGTTCAAACGTGAACAAAGTTAATTATACATATTTACCTTTTGGTGCTAGAGTCTGCTTGCTTGAGTCTGAGAAAGTGGGCCAGTCACCAACCTGATCCAAGAGTGGAAGAGTGTGACCTTTTTACGTCATGGTTTTTTAGACAAACGAGTCCGGCGGACATGTTTTGATAGTCTGGCGGTGGTCTACCGAGGGCTATTCTGCCATTGCAAGACATCCATCTGTCCGCGATTCCATTGATTTCTGCACGGGCAAACTTCCACAATTGAAATAAATGAGAAGGTTTGATGCAGGGCTGCAGCGGGCCCAGAAAATGCAGAGAATGAAACCGGAGAACGATCTGCCAACTCCCCTATAACCTTTAAGAAGACATTTAATGTTGTTCAATGGAGTCTAATCCGTCCGCGGCCATTATGTTTTTACCTCGTCTGTCTGGCCGCCTCGCCGCTGTGTGTGTGCACAATATCTCAGCAGAGAAAGCGTGCAAGGAATTTCATTACATCTGGCACAAACCGTCCTCTCTTCGGGAAGAATGGATTAGCAAAGTCAAAGTCAATGTGGGCAAAACACGTTTGACAGAAAGGACACAAATGCAGCATTTCTCGTCATAACAAACCTCTGCTGTACAGGACTGTGTGTGTTGGCGGACAGAAACAATAGCTGCTATCGAAGGTGAAAAGGCCGCCATGATGTTGTTTGTCTGATTATACGTAGGTACAGTTTTTTTTTTTTTACCAAGTACCACCTGAGAAAAAACTTGGCTCTCCAAGTACCACCACAATAACCACCATTTAAAAAACAGTAGCGTAGTAGGCCTATGTATTTATTAAAAACAAGGCAGATGTTTAAGTATAAATGACATTTATGCCACTGTAACATTACGCACAGTTTGAACAGTAACACTGTGTTTGAATATGATTAATACTCCCCACTAGATGGAGCCGTAAATTGTAAATAATGTAAATAATTCAATGTGATTATCTTGTGTGATGACTGTATTATGATGATAGTATATCTGATAGTATATATCTGTATCATGAATCAATTTAAGTGGACCCCGACTTAAACAAGTTGAAAAACTTATTCGGGTGTTACCATTTAGTGGTCAATTGTACGGAATATGTACTTCACTGTGCAACCTACTAATAAAAGTCTTAATAATGTGGCGTCACATTAGTGCCAAAAATCCGAGCGCATAAAAACTGTTATCACGCGCTGATTCTCCACTTCGTGCGCGCGCGCGACACCCTTTTGCGCGTGCGTGACACCCTTTTGCGTGTGCGTGGTGCCTTTTTGCGCGCGCGCGGTGCCTTTCTGCGAGCGCACGACGCCTTTCTGCGCGCTCTCTGTGTACTCCTGGCATCTCTCCTCGCGCTGTCATGTTTCTTTTTGGCACTTTGGGGGCGGGTATGCTTAGACGGCCCCTCCTTTCTGATTGGCTGTGAGCATTTTTCATATGACCAATCATTCTCCAACGTAGCAACGTTGTAGCCATCTTACCTCGGACAGCTAGCCTCAATCATTACATTGATGGCAATGGTACATGTACTAATTAAATTACCATAACTTGCTCGATTTTCGACCAATTTACAAACGGTTTGCCTTGTTACAAATCTTATTACATGTAGATATGACATAGGATGCTGTACCTGTTGAAATTACCTCTTTCGCTTTAAAAAAAAAAAGACTTAATTGTGCAACATAGTTGTGTAGGGTCCGTGTTAGTCAGTTCTCTGATTATTTTAAACTGTTTCAGAATACATTATTAAAAGCTATTTTTAACATTTAAAAAACAAAATTCAAAGATTATTTCATTAATTGTATGGCTGAATCAAAAGAAATTCCATA
The DNA here is from genome assembly GCF_033978685.3 of Nerophis lumbriciformis. Classification (NCBI taxonomy): domain Eukaryota; kingdom Metazoa; phylum Chordata; class Actinopteri; order Syngnathiformes; family Syngnathidae; genus Nerophis; species Nerophis lumbriciformis. Next base: position 26,281,958 of record NC_084572.2, on the reverse strand, counting down.
AATTAGAAAACAAATGTTCAAGAAGAAGTGAAAATATAAAATAATGTTATTGCTGGTGGACCAGTTCTGGCTGAAAGATGTGATTATGGTGTTTGTTGTCTTATTATTTATTTGGGTCACATTTTGTATTACCCTGTATTATGTTTATGTGGTATGAAATAACCTTCATCAGCGCGCAACATTTTTTTATCCACTTCTTCCTCCGTAAATCTTGATACATATTGACGATGACCCGCCCTGCTATACTTCTGATTGGCTCTAAGCATTTTTCAGCATTTTTCGCCTGACCAATCAGAAAGAAGGGGCCGTCCAAGCATACCCGCCCCCAAAGTGCCAAAATGAAACACGACAGCGCGAGGAGAGATGCCAGGAGTACACAGAGAGCGCGCAGAAAGGCGTCGTGCGCGCACAGAAAGGCACCGCGCGCGCACAGAAAGGCACCGCGCGCCCGCAAAAAGGTGTCGCCCGCGCGTACGAAGTGGAGAATCAGTGCGCGATAACAATTTTTATGCGCTCTGATTTTTGGCACTAATGTGACGCCATATAATCAATCAAGCCGGTGGTACCACAGTTTAGAGAGTGACTGTGTGGAAGTGGCTTCCTAGCAGCTCCACTGTAGACACGGCACAAGAGCCAAGCGTGCAGGTTTAACAAAGTTTTAATGTTTTTCCACAAGATCTTTTCCAAATGTCTTTCAGCATGTCGTGACGTTGCCGTCACTCCCGATTCTCTCCCTCGCTCTGCAGATGATTAGATTAACACGTACCACCTGTGAAATCTAATCACCTGCCAGCTGTGTCTCGCCGTCAGCACATGCCCCCGCCCCTGCCCGCTGGTGCTTGTGCTCAGTACCATGGACAGCGGCGGTGACTTTTCCTCCCACAGACTGCACTTTCCCTCCATAGACTGCTATAATATTTCCGTTTTGGTACGCCCAACTTACCATATACGCAGTTTGTTTGCTCGTGTAAAATTCAAACCTTGTTAAACCTCCGATTACAAACTCAGCCAAATTTTTTAAAAAGGCCACAACACAACAACTTTCAGCCACAGCACCATTGCAAAGGCTAATACAAATTTACAAATGCCATGACAGTGTATAAGACAATTTGACGCTACATAACAACATAAAGTCACAATACAACAACATTACGCCACAGCACAACAGCATAGAGCCACAACACAACAACTTTCGGCCACGGCACTGTTGCAAAAGCCAATGCAAATTTACCAACGCCACATTGTGGCATAAAGCGACAACACAACAATTTTACGCCACATCATGACAACATAAAACCACAATACAACAACATTACGGCGCAACACAAGAACATAGAGCCACAACACAACTAGTTGCAGCCACAGAACAATTGCAAAAGCGAATACAAATTTACAAATGCCATAACGGAGCATAAAACGGCAACACAACAATTTTACGCCACAACCCAACAGCATAGAGCCGCAACTTTCGGTCACAGCACTATTGCAAGAGCTAATACAAATGTACAAACGCCACAACATAGAACAAAACGACAACACAACAATTTTGCGCCGCATCGTGACAACATAAAGCCACTATACAACAACATTACGCCACAACACAAAAGCATAGAGCCACAACACAACAACTTTCAGCCACAGCACTATCAACCTGCTCAGTGGCCTTGTGGTTAGAGTGTCCGCCTTGAGACCGGTAGGTTGTGAGTTCAAACCCCGGCCGAGTCATACCAAAGACTATAAAATGGGACCCATTACCTCCCTGTTTGGCACTCAGCATCAAGGGTTGGAATTGGGGGTTAAATCACCAAAATGATTCCCGGCCGCGGCCACCGCTGCTGCTCACTGCTCTCCTCATCTCCCGGGGGGTGATCAAGGGTGATGGGTCAAATGCAGAGGTTAATTTCACCACACCGAGTGTGTGTGTGACTATCATTGGTACTTTAACTTTATTGCAAAAGCGAATACAAATTTACAAACGCCACAACATAAAGCGACAACACAATTTTACGCCACATCATAACAACATAAAACCACAATACAACAACATTACGCCACAACCCAACAGCATAGAGCCACAACACAACAACTTTCGGCCACAGCACTATTGCAAAAGCGAATACAAATTTACAAACGCCACAACATAAAGCGACAACACAATTTTACGCCACATCATAACAACATAAAACCACAATACAACAACATTATGCCACAAAACAACAGCATAGAGCCACAACACAGCAACTTTCAGCCACAGCACTATTGCAAAAGCTAATAAAAATTTACAAACGCCACAACGTAGCATAAAACAACACAACAATTTGACGCTACATAACAACATAAAGTCACAATACAACAACATTACGCCACCACACAAAAGCACAGAGCCACAACACAACAACGTTCGGCCACAGCACTATTGCAAAAGCTAATACAAATTTACAAACGCCACACGTAGCATAAAACGACAACACAACAATTTTACGCCACATCGTAACGACATAAAACCACAATACAACAACTTTAAGCCATAACACAACAACTTTCGGCCACAGCACTATTGCAAGAGCTAATACAAATTTACAAACGCCACAACATAGAATAAAACGACAACACAACAATTTTACACCACATCATAACAACATGAAGCCACAATACAACAACATTTAGCAGACACTGTCCGCTGTCACTCCTGTTGCGTTAAGGTTTTGTTTTTTTGGCGCAACGTTGTGCATTTCTTGTGGCTTTTGCAATCGTGTTGTGGCTGAAAGTTGTCGTGTGGTGACCGTATCTGAAACCTATTAACTGAATTTGCATTTTTATCTAACGAGAAAAGTTGCCTCTTCGGACCTTTTTGGAAACAGAATACAGAGGATACAAAAACCGAGGTGGTACTTTATATTAGAGATATTATTGGCCGATAAATGCTTTAAAATGTAATATCGGAAATTATCAGTATCGGTTTCATAAAGTAAAATTTATGACTTTTTAAAACGCCGCTGTGCACACGGACGTAGGGAGAAGTACAGAGCGCCAATAAACCTTAAAGGCACTGCCTTTGCGTGCCGGCCCAGTCACATAATATCTACGGTTTTTCCCACACACAAGTGGATGCAAGGCATACTTGGTCAACAGCCATACAGGTCACACTGAGGGTGGCCGTATGAACAACTTTAACACTGTTACAAATATGCGCCACACTGTGAACCCACACCAAACAAGAATGACAAACACATTTCGGGAGAACATCCACACCGTAACACAACATAAACACAACAGAACAAATACCCAGAACCTCTTCCGGGACGCTACAATATACACCCCCCCCGGTCCCCCTCCCGCCCACCTCAACCTCCTCATGCTCTCTCAGGGAGAGCATGTCCCAAATTCCAAGCTGCTGTTTTGAGGCATGTTAAAAAGAATAATGCACTTTGTGACTTCAATAATAAATATGGCAGTGCCATGTTGGCACTTTTTTCCATAACTTGAGTTGATTTATTTTGGAAAACCTTGTTACATTGTTTAATGCATCCAGCGGGGCATCACAACAAAATCAGGCATAATAATGTGTTAATTCCACGACTGTATATATCAGTATCGGTTGATATTGGAATCGGTAATTAAGAGTTGGACAATATCGGAATATTGGATATCGGCAAAAAAAGCCATTATCGGACATCTCTACTTTATATTGTGTGTAATTTGCATAAGTAACTTAGGCCTAAGAGCAATGCTGGCTATCGGGTTGATAGCCCGGGCTTTTAGCTCGGTATGTAGCGCGCTCGCTTCTAAGGTTGGAGTCTCCCACACCCGCAGATGAGTATGCAAAGAGCGAGTGACTATCATAAATCTGCATGAGCACAATAACATAATGCATATGGAAGAGTTGACTCACTGGTAAATCTCCATATCCATAACATCCTTATCCTTCTCTCACACCTCGCTATTCTGGGCCCATCCCCGCAGTTGTGATTTGTTCTTAGCGCACATTTTAGTCTAAGAAGAGCACAAGGTGACACCAACTCAACACAAATGGGGGAAATGTTTTCTTAATCCGATTCCATCTGTCTCGCCGCTATTTACCGTTGTGTGTATGTACAAGTGTGTGTGTGTGAGTACAGAAACAGGGATGAGATTGAAAAGGGGACGATGCAAACTAATCTCTGTCAGCAGGCTACTTCCCCCGAGAGGCGAACTTCATTCCCCACATACACAAGCAGAGACGCAAACAAAGCTGCAACACAAGAAGATAATCCCGCTGGTTAAATACAAAGAAAAAGATCAAACGTGGTCAATAACATGCCTTATAAATATGTAGTGCATTGATTCTTCTATGCTGGCTTTGTGTACGCAGAATGATTCATCGCTGCAGCGCTCTGAAGGGATTATGAAAACAAAATACAGTTTTTGTGGCTTTCATGTCTGGTCAGTCCGTTTGTTGGCATGTACGCAACCTGGGTTTAGACTGTGTAACATGTAGAGTACAATACACCTCAATGTTTCTCTTGGAGAAGGAGTAGCTTTTTGCAGAAATGACAGCAGCATGGATGGATGGATGGATGGGTGGATACTATCCAGTAGTAGTACTGCATTTATACCAGACATGCAGGACACAAGACATTAGTTACAATACATGGTAGGGATGCATAGCATTATGATTTTTTTGATACTGATACTAATATCGATATTCCTTATCATTACAGTGGAACCTCGATTTACGAACTTAAATGGTCCTTGAACCGAAACGTTTGTATAGTGAAGCAACGTTCACATAAAATTCAAACATGAATAATTGGTTGTAGCCTCGACAAAAGTCCCTATTTTGGTAAAAAACTGCACACTTTGAAGACAATATAATGACTATGTATATATAAGTGTGTGTGTGTGTGTGTGTGTGTGTGTATATATATATATACATACATATATATATATATATATATATATATATGTATATATATATATACAGTATATATATATATATATATATATATATATATATATATATATATATATATATATATATATATATAAACTAATAAACTCGGCAGTAAGTCGGACACGTTTCCAGTGAGGGTTGGACTCCGCCAGGGCTGCCCTTTGTCACCGATTCTGTTCATAACTTTTATGGACAGAATTTCTAGGCGCAGTCAAGGCGTTGAGGGGATCCGGTTTGGTGGTTGCAGGATTAGGTCTCTGCTTTTTGCAGATGATGTGGTCCTGATGACTTCATCTGGCCAAGCTCTTCAGCTCTCACTGGATCGGAGCCGAGTGTGAAGCGACTGGGATGAGAATCAGCACCTCCAAGTCCGAGTCCATGGTTCTCTCCCGGAAAAGGTTGGAGTGCCATCTCCGGGTTGGGGAGGAGATCTTGCCCCAAATGGAGGAGTTCAAGTACCTTGGAGTCTTGTTCACGAGTGAGGGAAGAGTGGATCCTGAGATCGACAGGCGGATCGGTGCGGCATCTTCAGTAATGCGGACGCTGTATCGATCCGTTGTGGTGAAGAAGGAGCTGAGCCGGAAGGCAAAGCTCTCAATTTAGCGGTCGATCTACGTTCCCATCCTCACCTATGGTCATGAGTTTTGGGTTATGACCGAAAGGACAGGATCACGGGTACAAGCGGCCGAAATTAGTTTTCTCCGCCGGGTGGCGGGGCTCTCCCTTAGAAATAAGGTGAGAAGCTCTGCCATCCGGGGGGAGCTCAAAAGTAAAGCCACTGCTCCTCCACATCGAGAGGAGCCAAATGAGGTGGTTCGGGCATCTGGTCAGGATGCCACCCGAAGGGAGGTGTTTAGGGCACGTCCGACCGGTAGGAGGCCACGGGGAAGACCCAGGACACGTTGGGTAGACTATGTCTCCCAGGAAGAGCTGGACGAAGTGGCTGGGGGAGAGGAAAGTCTGGGCTTCCCTGCTTAGGCTGCTGCCCACGCGACCCGACCTCGGATAAGCAGAAGAAGATCGATGGATGGATTGATGGAAGCAAAACTATCACTGGTGTGTAGGATTGTACGGTATACCGGTATTAGTATAGTACCGCGATACTAATGAATCATTTTCAGTACGATACCGTCTCTGAATCGTACCGCCCAACCCCAATTTTGTCAATAATAATAATAATAATACATTTTATTTATAAGGCGCCTTTCAGTGCACTCAAGGACACTGTACAAAATCAAAACAATAAAATCAAATTGGATAAAAAACAACAACAAAGATAGTGAAGAAAAGATGATTACAATGAATAAGCAGTCAGGAATAGGTGTGTTTTGAGTCTTGATTTGAAGAGGGATATTGAATCTAAGTTACAAAGGTCTGGTGGTAAAGAGTTCCAAAGATGTGGGGCATCTCCAGCATGATGTTAATATGTGATGATAACATGTAGCTCACATAGCTATGCTAGTGTTGCTAATCTAGCATGACGTTAAAATATAATGTTAGCACTTAGCTTGCAACAAGATGTCAAAATGTAATGTTAACATACGTTAAAGTGTCAGTTTAGCATGTCGTTCAGATCTAGTCCAATGATTGCTTCGGTCTAAAGCCTGGAACTTCGGAAGTCTTTCAAAACATGCCAACGAAAAAGGACATACTTTTTTGTGGTTTTACTTATGCATTTTAATTTTGTCCCTTTTCACCCTCCATAGTTGCAGTCTTTTCTTGAAAATATTGTTTGTGCAAGGCCGTGTAGCAATGTCCACCTGGGAAAAGATACTTGGTGACAGACAGATAATACCTGCAAAAAAGAACTTGGTTCAATACAAAAGATGAATATTTCACTGTCCAAGTTTCCTTCTTGAGATGTTGTCAACGGGAGCAAACTGTTAATCAGTTTGAATGTGTTTGAAAACCTCCGCCAAGGCCAAACAATCCCAAACATGCATATTGAAAAGGTATTCTTCACAATAGTTATATTTGTGGGGTGACATTGGCAAACAGAGAAATTATCTTTTCCAAAAAAAAAACTCCTTGGCCTGAGCGCCGTACCTCGACAATCTTCTATGGAAACTATCCGACCGACCAATGCCAACAATCTCCTTTTTCCTCTAGTACAGTTCGCGCAGACCTCCGCCAAGGCCAGTCTGTGGACACAAATGAAGAATGAACTGGCTGCCATTCATTACTGCAATGATTTATTGGGTGAAAAGGGTCATGATCAAAAAGGTGCAAGGATTTTATCTGACTTCACATGAATGGTTACAATACTTCAATATTTAGAAGAAAATAGAACTTTACACATTTTTAATATCTCTTAACAAGGGTTGTACGGTATACCGGTATTAGTACAGTACACATGAGCAAGCCTGTTTCTGGTGGTGGTGTTCGGCGGGCCAAATTAAAAGCTTTGGCGGGCCGCGAGTTGAATAAGTCTGGTTGAAGAGGTCAATGGTGATGTCACCACATAAGAACATTACTTTTTGACTGATTTCAGTGAAGGCTGCCTTAATCCAGTCCTCGAATCTTTCAATATTTAGATGTTCTACTTGTTATACAAACCCCAAAACCAGTGAAGTTGGCACGTTGTGTAAGTGGTAAATAAAAAGAGAATACAATGATTTGCAAATCCTTTTCAACTTATATTCAATTGAATAGACTGCAAAGACAAGATATTTAATGTTCAAACTGAGAAAGGTATTTTTTTGTTGTTGCAAATAATCATTCACTTAGAATTGAAAGGCAGTAACACATTGCAAAAAAGTTGGCACAGGAGCATGTTCACCACTGTGTTACATGGCCTTTCCTTTTAACAACACTCAATAAACGTTTGGGAACTGTGCAGACCACTTTTTGAAGCTTTTCAGGTGGAATTATTTCCCATTCTTGCTTGATGTACAGCTTAAGTTGTTCAACAGTCCGGGGGTCTCCGTTGTGGTATTTTAGGCTTAATGCACCACACATTTTCAATGGGAGACAGGTCTGGACTACAGGCAGGCCAGTCTAGTACCTGAACTCTTTTACTATGAAGCCACGCTTTTGTAACACATGGCTTGTGTCGGAGGCAGATATTTACATATATCCGTATTTAAGTGTTACTTCTTTATTTTCATAATCATATTACAAAACAGCTAGTGTTCTTCTTCCAATTGTGGTCTTTTGGTTGTCTGCAAATACTGTGTGCTAACCTTGACTTTGGAATGTAAGGAGGAAAGATACTCCTTTTCCTTATCTGTTCCTGTGTCCAGCTGAGGAGGACAATGGGCATGTGTTTGGGCGAGAAAGAGAGACAAGACAACGAGGGTGGGAGGGAGAGACACTTTATAGAAGAGAAGGTTTCCATATTTTAGATCAGACCATCTTAGCTGCGCAATTGAATGTTCTATGCTGGACTGGTCTCATTATATTTCCAAAGCTTTGGAGATAAAATTACAAAATACCTATTCTGTCTCTGGTGGTTCTTCTACTCAGCTGTACTGTCATAAAGAGCTTGGGAACGACCAGCCGCTTGAATTCCCTGGGAGGAACAACTGGTCCAAACGCAACACTTGGCATTGTCTTGCTGAAATAAGCAGGGGCGTCCATGATAACGGCAACATATGTTGCTCCAAAACCTGTATGTACCTTTCAGCATTAATGGTGCCTTCACAGATGTGTAAGTTACCCATGCCTTGGGCACTAATACACCTCCATACCATCACTGATGCTGGCTTTTCAACTTTGCGCCTATAACAATCCGGATGGTTCTTTTCCTCTTTGGTTCGGAGGACACGACGTCCACAGTTTCCAAAAACAATTTGAAATGTGGACTCGTCAGACCAGTGAACACTTTTCCACTTTGCATCAGTCCATCTTAGATGAGCTCGGGCCCAGCAAAGCCAGCAGTGTTTCTGGGTGTTGTTGATAAATGGCTTTCACTTTGCATGGTTTTCTGAAGTGTTCCTGAGCCCATGTGGTGATATCCTTTAAACTCAAAATAAGGCACGGCGACGTGGTGGCATAGGCGCCGATCTACATTTCTGCCAGTGGGTGCTCGGTGTGTGTGTGTATTAAAAAAAATAAAAATAGACGTTCAGCGAAGTTAATACCGCATATAATTTGTGGCTTTATTATTTTGTAAAACGGACCAAACTCGCCACAAAATTAACTACAACAAGATTGATTTTTGTAAAATTATTTTAAAGATGGAAAGTTGCCATCAATCCCACGGGATGGGCGCCTGTGCCTGGTGGAGTTTCATTTTTTAACGTTTTCTGCTTTTTAATGAAAAAAATGTGCCTTGAAGTGAATTATATTTATATAGCCCTTTTCTCTAGTGACTCAAAGCGCTTTTACATAGTGAAACCCAATATCTAAGTTACATTTAAACCAGTGTGGGTGGCACTGGGAGCAGGTGGGTAAAGCGTCTTGCCCAAGGACACAACGGCAGTGACTAGGATGGCGGAAGTGAGGATTGAACCAACCGAGCTATACCGCCCCCATGCGGTATAGCGGTATAGCCTTGCCTCTAGACACTGGCCGAGAGTTTGTGGGCGGCCGAGGTTGCTTTGTTGGGTCTGCTCCCCTCACCCCAGCAAACGATGGTGTGGAACACTGCAGAGGCCCCCACAGTGTACTGTATATGTTTGTTTTTGTTGTTGTTGTTGTTTTACTTTTGTGGCTGTGCGTATAAGTGGCTGGTTGCATCAGCTCTGCTCTTTTAATGTCTTTAATGTCCTTTTTGTGCTTTGATGTTTCCCTCTTACACACATGTTTATGTGTGCTATGGCTATGAGTTTTTTTTCCCTTGGCCTCAGTCTGGACCCCCTCTCCAGGGGCCCAGGCTTGGACTGATTTTTTTTTTTCTTACCCCCCACCAGCGTTTACCTGTTTCTCACCTTTTTTGTAAGTGGCGTCGGAGGTTGGCAGACCCGTCAGCGATCCTGTTCTGTCTCCCTGTAATGTTTGATCCTGTTCTGTCTCCCTGTTATGTTTGTCTGATCTTGAATGGGATTGTGCTGAAAATCTTAATTTACCCTCTGGGATTAATAAAGTATTTCTGATTCTGATTCTGAAAACAGGTTGAAAAACACTGATTTATTTCATATATATTTATTAGGGCTGTGAATCTTTGGGTGTCCCACGATTTGATTCAATATCGATTCTTGGGGTCACGATTCGATTCAAAATCGATTTTTTTTTTTTTCAATTCAACACGATTCTCGATTCAAAAATGATTTTTTCCCGATTCAAAAGGATTCTCTATTCATTCAATACATAGGATTTCAGCAGGATCTACCCCAGTCTGCTGACATGCAAGCAGAGTAGTAGATTTTTGTAAAAAGCTTTTATAATTGTAAAGGACAATGTTTTATCAACTGATTGCAATAATGTAAATTTGTTTGAACTATTAAATGAACCAAAAATATGACTTATTTTATCTTTGTGAAAATATTGGACACAGTGTGTTGTCAAGCTTATGAGATGCGATGCAAGTGTAAGCCACTGTGACACTATTGTTCTTTTTTTTTTAATTTGTATAAATGTCTAATGATAATGTCAATGAGGGATTTTTAATCACTGCTATGTTGAAATTGCAACTAATATTGATACTGTTGTTGATAATATTCATTTTTGTTTCACTACTTTTGGATTGTTCTGTGTCGTGTTTGTGTCTCCTCTCAATTGCTCTGTTTATTGCAGTTCTGAGTGTTGCTGGGTCGGGTTTGGTTTTGGAATTGGATTGCATTGTCATGGTATTGCTTTGTATTGTTTTGTTGGATTGATTAATTAAAACTTTTTTTTTTTTTTTTTTTAATAATTTTTTTTTTTTAAATCGATTTAAAAAAAAAGAGAATCGATTCTGAATCGCACAATGTGAGAATCGCGATTCCAATTCGAATTGATTTTTTCCCACACTTCTTATATATATATATATATATTTTTTTTTTTAGCATCTATCCACATCTCTGGTACAGCGATCACTTTGAATAGTGCCAAATAACAAAATATATTACTTTTAGGTGTATACCCCAAACATTGACTTAAAGGCCTACTGAAATGCGATTTTCTTATTTAAACAGGGATAGCAGGTCCATTCTATGTGTCATACTTGATCATTTCGCGATATTGCCATATTTTTGCTGAAAGGATTTAGTAGAGAACATCGACGATAAAGTTCGCAACTTTTGGTCACTGATAAAAAAGCCTTGCCTGTACCGGAAATAGCAGACGATATGCACGTGACGTCACAGGTTGTGGAGCTCCTCACATCTGCACATTGTTTACAATCATGGCCACCAGCAGCGAGAGCGATTCGAACCGAGAAAGCGACGATTTCCCTATTAATTTGAGCGAGGATGAAAGATTTGTGGATGAGGAAAGTGAGAGTGAAGGACTAGAGGGCGGTGGGAGCGATTCAGATAGGGAAGATGCTGTGAGAGGCGGGTGGGACCTGATATTCAGCTGGGAATGACTAAAACAGTAAATAAACACAAGACTAGCCACAACACAACCAGGCCTATATTTAATATGCCACAAATTAATCCTGCATAACAAACACCGCCCCCTTCCCGTCCATATAACCCGCCAATACAACTCAAACACCTGCACAACACACTCAATCCCACAGCCCAAAGTACCGTTCACCTCCCCAAAGTTCATACACCACATATATTTCCCTGAAGTCCCCAAAGTTACGTACGTGACATGCACATAGCGGCACGCACATACGGGCAAGTGATCAAATGTTTGGAAGCCGCAGCTGCATGCGTACTCACGGTACCGCGTCTGCGCATCCAACTCAAAGTCCTCCTGGTAAGAGTCTCTGTTGTCCCAGTTCTCCACAGGCCAATGGTAAAGCTTGACTGTCATCTTCCGGGAATGTAAACAATGAAACACCGGCTGTGTTTGTGTTGCTGCAGTCGGCCGCAATACACCGCTTCCCACCTACAGCTTTCTTCTTTGCTGTCTCCATTGTTCATTGAACAAATTGCAAAAGATTCACCAACACAGATGTCCAGAATACTGTGGAATTTGGCGATGAAAACAGACGACTTAATAGCTGGCCACCATGCTGTCCCAAAATGTCCTCTACAATCCGTGACGTCACGCGCAGGCGTAATTATACCGAGACGTTTTCAGCAGGATATTTTGCGCGAAATTTAAAATTGCACTTTAGTAAACTAACCCAATGTTAAGATTTCATCATTGATATATAAACTATCAGACTGCGTGGTCGGTAGTAGTGGGTTTCAGTAGGCCTTTAAATACTAGCAAATAGTCCATGCTGAATGTGTATGCGTAGAGCTGCAAAACTGCCTAAATTGGGAGCATGCTGGATATGAATAATGTATGAAAATGGTGTCGAATTGTTTAATAATACGAGATAACGATATTGGACAGTATTTTTGTTCAACTCAAATTGCCTCCCTCAAATGTAGAGCTCTATCCAATTCGCTTAATTACTCCCCAAAATACAGCAACTATCTGGAATTAGTTTATCTGCTGCTAAGGAGAGCTAATTTGATCCTATCGCTGCCCAATACCAATATCCGTAAACCTCATTGTGCCGAGCATGCTGTGCTGAAACTGAATGTGGAACGGTCACGTCACGGCGAATACTCTTCTTAATTAAAGTCCGTATCGGAGCCGATACCAATCCAGCGTGGCGCTGATTGAAAGTGTAGTTACGTTTCGGGGAAGCATAAAAGCCTGTACTTGTAACCTTGCGCAGAAAGTTGCGGTGATGTCATTCTTCTGTCATTAGCCTAATGAAGCCCGACGACGTCCATTTTTCAGCAAATCTGCCGAAGCGGAGTCTGATTGACATCCCTCAAAATCGCTTTCTCCCATTTAGAATTCCCGGCACACTCTGTGATTAGTCAGTGTATAAAAAAGCTGAATATGATGAAGCATGACTCCGTGTGTGTGTGTGTGTGTGTGTGTGTGTGTGTGTGTGTGTGTGTTGTAGCGTCGCACACCGCCATGACAATGTGAGCAGCTAAATGGAATTTCAGCAACTAATAACTGCGGTGGAAGAACATTTGTAACGGCTGTAAATAACGTCGGCAGCTTTAAGAGAGCACTACATCACGCGGGCGCTGCCACCGCCATAGAACTCCAACAAGCGGCGTTTTGAAAAATGTGGCGGAAGCTGTTTGGAGACAACAAGGCGCATGTAGAACATTTTGTGTGCACGGCGGGAAAAAAGGTGTTTCCAATTGAATTGAGTCGCAACCTCTGCAGCTGAGACCCCACGCTCTCCTTTAATGCACGCACGCACACACATACACACACACACACACACACACACACACACACACAAACACACACAAAACACACACAAACACACTTTCTTGTATTTCTTACCTTCTTGAGACCTCCGAAAAATGCCTACCTCTTGAGAACCACCTTTTCTAGATATATAAAGATTTGTATTTATAACATTAATGACATATACATACTATGCAAATATAAAAAAGGTAAGCTTTTATTTTTTTATTTAAAAAAAAAAATTATTTTATGTTTGTAATTGGTTTTAATCTTCATTATTTACTTCAAGTTATTACAGCATGTCTTTATATAATTATTTTTTTTTTTTATTCAATTTTGGCAAAAGCCAAAGCGAAAGCCAATTATCAACAACACCCAGAAACGCAGCCGGCGTCGCTGGGCCCGAGCTCATCTAAGATGGACTGATGCAAAGTGCAAAAGTGTTCAAATTGTTTTTGGAAACTGTGGACGTCGTGTCTATGTGACCAAAGAGGAAAAGAAGCATCCGGATTGTTATAGGCGCAAAGTTCAAAAGCCGGCACATGTGATAGTACTTTTTTGCAATGTGTTGCTGCCATTAAATTATAAGTTAATTATTATTTGCAAAAATAAAAAAATAGTTTCTCAGTTCGAACATTAAATATTTTGTCTTTGCAGTCTATTTCAATGAATATAAGTTGAAAAGGATTTGTAAATCATTGTATTCTGTTTTTATTTACGAATTACACAACTTGCCAACTTCACTGGTTTTGGACATATGTTGACCAGATAGGGAGCACTTCAAATTTTTACACACATGTTATTTCATGTGTTGACCAGAGGGGGAGCACTTCAAATTTTTACACACATGTTATTTCATGTGTTGACCAGAGGGGGAGCACTTTTAAAACCTACACACAGTCAATTTGACCACCCTAATTTTGATAGATTTCACCACCTATTAGATGCAATGTTTTTCCGTATTGGGACCATGATTTATGTCTTAACTTGTTCACCAGTCCTCATATGGAAGGTACTTTTCCTTGTTGATGTCTCAAGAAGTGTACAAATACAAGAACACACACACACACACACACACACACGCATACACACACACACACACACACTTGTATTTTTTACCTTCTTGAGACCTCCGAAAAAAGCCTGCCTCTTTAGGACCACCCTTTCTAGATATATAAAGATTTGTATTGACAACATTAATAATATATATATACTATCAGTGGAAGAATGGCCGTGCGCGACCCGAGGGTCCCTGGTTCAATCCCCACCTAGTACCAACCTCGTCATGTCCGTTGTGTCCTGAGCAAGACACTTCACCCTTGCTCCTGATGGGTGCTGGTTAGCGCCTTGCATGGCAGCTCCCTCCATCAGTGTGTGAATGTGTGTGTGAATGGGTAAATGTGGAAGTAGTGTCAAAGCGCTTTGAGTACCTTGAAGGTAGAAAAGCGCTATACAAGTACAACCCATTTATCATTATTATATAAAAAAGCTTGCTGTGAAAAATGAGTTGGAATTTCACAAGAAAAAGGTCACAGTTTCACAAGAAAAACTTAGACCTTTGGCAGTGTTATAATAAAAGTCGTTATTTTACTCAACGCAAGTCAAAATTTTACAGGAAAAATTGAACAGTTGTGCAATATCGTGATAAAAGTTGGAATTCTACTCAATAACAGTCGCAATTTTACAAGAAAAGCTTAACATTTTGGCAATTTTATGACAAGAGTCGTACTTTTATTCGACAAAAGTCACAATTTTATAAGAAAACTTTAAAAATGTTGGCAATATTATAATAATAATTGGGATTTTACTTGGCAAAACGACAAAAGTCATCATTTTACTAAAAAAAATTCACCAATTTACAAGAACAACAAAAAAAATATTTTTTTATAATTATAAAAAATGATAAAAGTCAGATTTATGACAAATGTCACCATTTTGCATTTAAAAGTAATAATTTTACATTAAAAAGTAATAATTTTATGAGAAAATATTGCAAAATTACAGAAACAGAAAGAATATGAGAAATTGTTTCCAATTTTATAAGAAAAAAGTCGATGCATTGCGAGAAAAATACTGCTTTTAGTTATTTATTTTAATTTTTCTAATTTTTGGTTTGTAATTGTTTTTTTAATCTTCATTATTTACCTCAAGTTATTACAGTCTCTTTATACATATTTATTTATTTTTTGTAATTAGTTTTGGCCAAAGGGGGCGCATTTCAATTTCTTACACACACTTGTTATTTCATATGTTGGCCAGAGGGAGAGCACTTCAAATTTTTACACACACTTGTTATTTCATATGTTGACCAGAGGGAGCGCACTTTTAAAACCGACACACAGTCAATTTGAAAAATCCCTCCTTTTTGGGAACACCCTAATTTTGATAGATTTCACCAAATGAGATCTCTAATTTTTTGTTTTTTGTAATGTGCTTAAGGTCGATGACAAACGAGTCACGGACCACAGATGGCCCCTGTGCCGCACTTTGGGCAACCCAGCTGTAGAAGCTAGCTGTTAATGGCCACTATTGTTCATCCTATGGTCACATATGGGACGCGGGTTGTCTTACGTCAGCACCGGAAGTCGTAAAATCAGCTTGGTTTTTTCGGGGATGAATAGGGAAGTCCTTCTTTAGCTGCCGTCTTGTTTTATCATATATTGCTGCCTTTGCACCTGTCAGTGTTTACCTTTGTATGCACATTAAATCAACCAAAAAAATCCAGACTTTGGAGCAATGTTCACGGACTCTAGTATTTGGGACCATGATTTTGGTCCTAACTTGTTCACCGGTCGTCATATGGATGGTACTTTTTCTTGTTGATGTCTCAAGAAGGGTAGAAATACAAGAACACACACACACACACACACACACATGCCACTCTGCAGCTGCACAGGAAAACTAAATGCTTGTAAAAAGCAATCAAATCACCTCCTGGCTGAGAGGGCAGGTGTTCCGCTGTTACCGACTAACCTGAACGCACAAATGTGTGCGTGTGCGTGTGTGTGTGTGTGTGTGTATACGAGATTGCATGCATGTCATCAAGTGGTCGGTTGCTTTGGAAATCCACTTCACTCGCCAATCAGCCATCGCACGCCAGGTGATCTTTTAGAGGTCAGGTCACGTGTCAAACCCGGGCTGTGGTTGGATGGGATGACCCGGCTCAGCATGCCCACAAATAACACACACACACACCAAGCACGGTTAAGGGAATAGTTTTAAAAACATGTTGTTACGGTGCCCCTAAGGTCACGCAATTGACTTTCTCGGCAAAAATATCTTTATAGTTGCAGAAAATTCAGACGTCAAACTGCCATGACTGTTTACAGTTATTACAGAACTGATGGGGGCAAGAGGGCGGGAGCACATTACACCAGTTTTAAAGTCACTGCATTGGCTCGCTGTCCGCCTGCTTCAGGGTCGATTTTAAGGTTGTATTATTAGTTTTTAAACGTCTTAATGCTTAACGCGGATCTTGGGGTCCTTTGGCACTGGCCTGTTAGCCTTACCAAATACCAGAACAAAGACCCACGGTGAGGCGGCATTTAGCCTTACTATGGCCCCCACCTGTGGAACAGTTTTTAAAGAGCCTCAGGACTGCAGAGAGAAGTGAGTATTATTTTTTTTTAAAGGCTAAAGACACACCTTTTTAATCAGGCTTTTTACTGATCATCTTAAATAGTTTTTTAAATATTTTGTTGTGTTGTTTTCTGTCTTAATTATTAATATTTCTACTGTTATTCTCTCAATGTTGTGTTTTTATTAACCTATTAATACAATAGTTATATTTTATTATTACATATATTTTATCATATGTTTTTAGATGGCGTTAATTTTAGTTATTCTCCAGTGCAGACACTTTAAAGGTGGCGTTTTGTTTTTTTTCAAATCCTCAGTGCTGGAGCCTATCCCATCTGCACTCAGGCGGAAGGTGGTGTACACCCTGGACAAGTCGCCACCTCATCGCATCATTACTTTTGATTCATAATCTCATTTGCAAGTATCACATTAAGTTGCAATTTCAGTTGCATGTCCAAGACGTTAGATGGCAGTAGTGTATACTTTATGGTGGGTTTTAAAAAAAAAATTGGGGGGGAAGTTGCGCCCTAAAAAGTGTTAATACTATAAGTATTGTACATATTATGCACCACCTGTTTTGCTGTAACGTGCATCTTAGATATAGTTTTCATTAACACATTTGGAGGTTTAAAAATCGCCGTGTAATATCGCTAATGCTAATCAGCAGCATGTCAATAGAAAACCAATGTATATTAGCATCAAGCTAGTGCATTTTGGGTAAAGTGGAGCAGTACATTACTTACGTTTGAGCGTTTTTTTAAATCACTTTCTTTGTTGTCATACGAAATTGTAACAGTACCTCGAAAAGGTTTGGCTGAGTCTACTCTCAGTGCTGCTGGAGTGATCGCCGAGTGCTAAAGTGCTACGCACGTGCCGTAACATGGCCCTGTTGGATTTTGGGATTTGGTAGGTGCCAAAAACGTACTTGATTTATTGTACACCGCTAATCATAGCTCATCCTCAAATGGAGTGCTCATCACTGATTTTCTGTCATGGTCCACTTGGGGGTGTTGCGTCGACCAGCTCTTCCTCCCAGGGAATCTAAGTTACTGGTCAATCCAAAGTTCTTTCGATGACATATATGCAGAGTAAGAAGGACCATCAAGACAGAATTGGAATGTGTTCAAGTTTTACTGAAATTTCAGGAGAACCATCTAGACCAATACATTCATACCGGCTTCCTAAGTTGTCTGGCATTCCAACGGAAAAGCCAATTTCTTTTCACACAAAGAAAACCCTCATATCCCCCTCGCACCACTGATAAGGAATTAGTGGGGGAGGTCTTCACATTCCAACGTAAGACACAAAACAGATATCTGAAGACAAAGAGAGACTGGTAGAATGTAAAAAAGAAATGTACTAGGTACTCTAAACATGGCTATGTGAAAAGAAAGAACTATTAAACATATATGCATCCTTCCACAGGGGACAGACATTTCCATGACCCCCCCTGATGTTGAATGAATTGAGAACCTGAATCGTTCTAAGATGAATGCTAGAGCGTAGACACACATAATGAAAATCTCCTATTTGAGGAACACTGCTCTAATGGCTAGCCTTTGAGACTCTTATTTCTCCCCCTGTTGCTGCGTCTCCAGGACACCGGTGTGTGTGAGCGACGGGAAGAAAAGCTCTGACTCGGCGGGGAAGTCGCTTGGCGCCACCTGCTGGTTTACATGTGGACGTCTCCAGAACATATCTCCAGATGTTTTTCTCGGGCGAAAATGGCGTCTTATATTGTGAGTGAGTGCACATTTCATGTTTTTTAATTGTTAATCAACTTTTTACACTTACGTGTGCAGCTTCAGTAACGCTTCTTATCTAGTGTGTCACTCATCAAATATAAGCATCATGTTTTACATAGAAAAGTTCACTTCCTTTCGCACTCGTACGGCGGTTAAAAATGTGAAAATCTTACCCAAAATTTCAAATGTTTTCATATTGGCCACATGTTAAATGTTTTCCCATGATTCTACAAATTAGGGATGTGCCGATCAATCGGCCACTGATCGTTATTGGCCGATTTTTGTGAAAAAGTATGTGATCGTCATTGCCGATTAATGCCTTCTAACGTCCATCACAAGCGCCGATCCGCTCAGGATAATATTATCATTATTTTGAGTCCCCTGGATGACTAGCTACAATAGCGGCTAATTGTGTATTGCCATACTGTTAGATTCAAACACTGACGACATCTATTAAACAAGACAAGAAGCAAGGAATTAAACAGAGACAGAATTACATTTGGCCCAATTGAGGAGAAACGTCTGGGCTGTACTCTTGTACAGTCTCCACCACGCTCTGACGAAAGATTGTACGCCTCCTCTTTTATTTGGACTTTCCCTGATTACATGGCAACCGCTGTTTCTAAAGGGACGGGGGTCGTAAACAGCCATCGCCTTTGAGTACAAAACAGTTCAAAGAAGTAAAAGAGTTCAAAGAAGAGGTCGTAAAACAGTTCAAAGAAGAGGTGCCTGCAGCTTGGGCAGGTCCTGCTTTCTCTCCGCTTTGTAGTTCTCAAGTCAAGACAAAATCTTTCTGTGGATTACAATACATCAAAGAAACAGAACACCTACATCAAATTAAATCAAATCAACTTTATTTATAAAGCACATTTAACATGTTGCTTCCCATCCTACACAGTGGAGTTTTACAAGCCTTCTTCTTAGTAGGATCAAAGACAGCTTTTGTCTTCTCGCCGGGAACTCATGGCAACACAAAGTTTTGTTATAACTTAGATACAATTATTCTGACACATACACAGTGTGGAGCCACTCCACTAAGTTAATAATAATAACCTCCATTGCAGAAAATAAATAGGGCTGCAACTAACAATTGTTTTGAAATTCGATTAGTCAACGATTATCTTAACGATTGGTCGACTAATCAGATAATAAAGCAAACACATTTAATGGCTCTAATTTTTCCATCGCAGCTTAGGTTATTTTAGGCATGTGCTTACTAACAACAAAGATGACTAATTAATTCATAAATATTTATTTTTACTGTAACTGTGCTGCTCATTCAGTTGTTACAAAAATTTAAATGACTAATAAGATGTTGTCCATTTAATGCAACATGCTAAATTGTGAATAATTAACCTTGTTTATGTATTATTTAAAAAAAAAACCCAGTTAAAATAGCAGCAAAGAAAACAAATAACAAAACACAAAATCTAACTTTCTCAAAAAGAAAAAAAAGCCTTTTGTGATAATGTGTAACTGCACGTGACTTCAAGGAACATGTTTTATCAGTATCGTACAGTATCCTGCTTCAAACCCCACTTCGAAAAGCTGTGCACTCCACAACTATTTATTGTAGTCATTAATGCTGACTTCCTATTTTTGATGAAAAATATCAGTTAAAATTGTTTTATTCGTTTTTGTTTTGTCGGTGATGGTGTTTTATATATCGTGTTCCTGGGTTAATGTGATTTTTTTATTTTTTTTATTGGGTTTATTTTATTTTATTTTTAAGTACCAAATGGTTTAAATCGGTCAAAAAAATTAAGTTTAAATAAGGATTTTTGTTTTGTTTTTTGTTTTAATTAATTATTTTTATTTTTATTTTTAATTAATGCACTTTAAATCTTTTCTGTTACTTTACTTCCTGCTGACCTCCTGTTTTTGATGAAAAATATCATTTAAAATTGTTTTATTTGTATTTGTTTTGTCAGTTAAGGTGTTTTATATATCGTGTTCATGCGTAATATGAATTTATAATTTTTTCATTGGGTTTATTTTATTTTATTTTGGTCCAAAAATGTAAGTTTAAATAAAGATTTTTTATTTTTATTTGTTTTAATAAATTTATTTTTATTTTTATTTTTAATTGATGCACTTTAAATCTTTTCTGTTATTTTTTTGTTGTATGTTGATCTAAATGTGTTTCTTTTTTAAATTTTCTTTAATGTTAATAGGGATATAATGTTATGCAGAGGTGTTCTTATAACAATTTTAAAGACTATTGTCGCGTCAGGTAGTGGAGGGGAGGGCACGGAAAAATGTTCTTCCTGGGTGGGGGTGTAACAGAATAGAATTGAGAAGCCCTGCGTTGGAGATTGAAGCAGATTGCCTTCAATATATATTATGTTTTATATATATATTATATATGTTATATTTTATATTGCTACTATGGTAAATTTTTAGTCTACTTAATACCCGCATTATCTTTTCCATCCTTAACCTTTCCATCCTTTGAAACTGAGCTACTGTGTGGAACAATTTCCCTTTAGGATCAATAAAGTTTGTCTAAGTCTAAGTCTAATAATAAAGTTTTCAATAATGCATGAATGGACGCAGGGAGGGTTGGTCTGTAGGGGGCAGTGTAGCTCTGTGACCTGATGGGACACACCTTTTTTTTTTATTGCATTGCAAAAAAAGAGAAATGTGTGTGGCATTTCTTTACAGTTCTTCACACACACACACACACACTGCTCTGTGCAAGTCTTTTGTTGCCTCCGAGTCGAGAAGATGACGCCAGCGTCTTTAAGCTGCGGCGTTGAAAGTCTTTATGGTGAGGGTAGAACGCTCCAAGGTTGTGCATTGATTGTCCATCCTTGTTGATATGATCCACCTTGTTTAATCTCTGACAAGCAGGATAGCAAACTGTCCACTGATTCATTCTGACATCTGTATTAAGGGCGTGTGTGTGTGTGTGTGAGTGTGTGTGTGTGTGTATTCGTGCATTCATGTGTGTGCGGGGTTGAGTCACAGAGCGATGTGAAGGGGTTACAGCGTGACATGAAATGCATCTGTGACAGATGTGCATGTGGAAAGCATGTCAGGGATGTACATGCACTAGTAACCAGCTCAGCCAGGTGAGTGCAAGTCCTGTTGAAGTGTGTGTGTGTGTGTGTGTGTGTGTGTGTGTGTGTGTGTGTGTGTGTGTGTGTGTGTGTGTGTGTGTGTGTGTGTGTGTGTGTGTGTGTGTGTGTGTGTGTGGGTCCTTGTATTTCTACCCTTCTTGAGACATCAATAGGGAAAAGTACCTTCCATATGAGGACCGGTGAACAAGTTAGGACCGAAGTCATGGTCCCAATATGGAAGACCATTGCATCTAATAGAGAATGTCTCATTTGGTGAGGGTGGTGCCAAAAAGGAGGTTTTTTTTCAAATTGACTTTGTGTCGGTTTTAAAAGTGCTCCCCCCTGGTCAACATATGAAATAACAAGTGTGTGTAAAAAAAAAATTGAAGTGCTCCCCCTCTGGTCAACATATGAAATAACAAGTGTGTGTGAGAAATTGAAATGCGTCCCATTTGGCCAAAATTAATTGAAAACAAATATATATATATATATATATATATATATATATATGTATCCTATCTTGCTGATTGTATTGTACCATATGTCCCGGCAAGAAATCTGCGTTCAAAGAACTTTGGCTTATTAGTGATTCCCAGAGCCTAAAAAAAGTCTGCAGGCTATAGAGCGTTTTCTATTCGGGCTCCAGTACTCTGGAATGCCCTACCGGTAACAGTTAGAGATGCTACCTCAGTAGAAGCATTTAAGTCCCATCTTAAAACTCATTTGTATACTCTAGCCCAGGGGTCGGCAACCCGCGGCTCCGGAGCCGCATGCGGCTCTTTGATCACTCTGATGCGGCTCAGCAGCTTACTTGCTGAACCCCCCAATTTTCCCGTGAAACTTCCGGATTTCAGTGCCTCTCGCAGAAAACTCTCGGGAATAATATTCACCGATTTTCACCCTTACAGCTATAATAAGGGCGTGCCATGATGGTACAACATTTGGTGCCCTCTACAATCTGTATTAACAGCGTGCCAATCCAACACTTGTTATACAATATACATCTTCTGCTTGCACACGTACGTGACAGCAAGGCATACTTGGTCAACAGCTAGACAGGTTACACTGACGGTGACCATATAAAACAACTTTAACACTCTTACTAATAATGCGCCACACTTTGAACCAAAACCAAACAAGAATGACAAAGACATTTCGAGAGAACATCTGCACCTTAACACAACAGAACAAACACCCAGAATCCCATGCAGCCCTTACTCTTCCGGGCTACATTATACACCCCTGCTACCACCAAACCCCGCCCCCACCCCAACCCTGCTCCCTCACACATCAAACCCCCCCCACCCTCTCTCTGTGCGTCGGTTGAGGTGGGCGGGGTTTGGTAGCGGGGGTGTATAATGTATCCCGGAAGAGTTAGGGCTGCATGGGATTCTGGGTATTTGTCCTGTTGTGTTTATGTTGTGTTACGGTGCAGATGTTCTCCCGAAATGTGTTTGTCATTCTTGTTTGGTGTGGGTTCACAGTGTGGCGCATTATTAGTAAGAGTGTTAAACTTTTTTTTATACCGCCACCGTCAGTGTAACCTGTGTGGTTGTTGACCAAGTATGCCTTGCTGTCGCTTACGTGAGCAAGCAGAAGCCCCATACAACGTGTGGCTGGTCAGGCACGCTGGTTGTGGTGGGTGCTAAATGCTGTACCATCAAGGTACGCATGCACGCATGACGCTGACAAGCGCCATCCATTTAAAGCCGCGTGCCGCACCAGCTGTCAATTTCCATATAGAGGTGTGAGCAGCATAACTGAGACCCCTGGTTTATACATAGCACGAAGCAAAGAAAAAACTTTGTATGCAATGTTAATTCATGTAAAATTTCAAAAAATGTTTGCGGCTCCCATTGTTCTCTATAATTTGTGAAACTGGTCAAAATGGCTCTTTGACTGGTAAAGGTTGCCGACCCCTGCTCTAGCCTTTAAATAGAGCCCCCTTTTAGACCAGTTGATATGCCGTTTCTTTTCGGGGGGGGGGTTTAAATAGAGCCCCCTTTTAGACCAGTTGATATGCCGTTTCTTTTCGGGGGGGGAGGGGTCGTCCCCACATCTGCGGTCCCCTCCAAGGTTTCTTATTGTCCCATTGTGTTGAGTTTTTTCTTGCCCTGATGTGGGATCTGAGCTGAGGATGTTATTGTGGCCTGTGCAGCCCTTTGAGACACTCGTGATTTAGGGCTATATAAGTAAACATTGATTGATTGATTGATATAGAGACCAAAAAAACAAAAAAACTAAAAGCAGTCTTTTTCTCACAATGTGTCGACTTTTTTCTTATAAAATTGGGAACAATTTCTCATATTCTTTCTGTTTCTGTAATATTGCAATCATTTCCGGTAAAATTATTACTTCTTTATGTAAAATTATACATTTTTAATGCAAAATGGTGACATTTGTCATATACAATTCTGACTTTTATCACAATATTGCCAATTGTTTTGTTGTTCTTGTAAAATAGTGACATTTTTTTAGTAAAATTATGACTTTTGTCACCATGTTGCCAAGTAAAATTCCGATTATTATTATAATAATGCCAAAATGTTTAAGTTTTCTTATAAAATTGCAAATGTTATTAAGTAAAATTACAACTTTTATCATAATATTGCACACATGTTCAGTTTTTCTTGTAAAATGTTGACTTGCGTTGAGTAAAATGACGACTTTTATTATAACACTGGCAAAATTCTAAGTTTCTTTTGGAAATTGTAACCTTTTTCCTGTGAAATTCCAACTCATTTTTCTCAACAAGCTTTTTTATATTTACATAGTATGTATATATTATTAATGTTGTAAATACAAATCTTTATATATCTAGAAAGGGGTGGTCCTAAAGAGGTAGGCTTTTTTCGGCGATCTCAAGAAGGTAACAAATACAAGAATGGGTGTGTGCGTGTGCGTGTGTGTGTGTGTAACCCAGATGTAGGCTACAGTACATGGTGACAGTAAACAATGCTACATTTACATTACTATTAACCTGAATTTGGAGCCTTGGCTGCAACCCAAGTGCACAAATTGAGCCTCCGAAATGATTGCAATTAGCATAAATTAAAATATGCTATTCTTTTTTTTTGTTTGTTTAATCTGAGCGAAACCGGAACACAACGTGAAGGGATGTTTCATTTTGCTTGACATTTTGGCACCATTAAACAGTCAGGCAAAATCTGCGTGGAAAAACACAATACAGAAATAGCAACATATTAATTATAAAGCAAAGACTGATACACACTAATTATTTGAATATTTGATTGAAAATAATTTAAAAAAATACTCTCACAGATAATACATCACATTTTTATACTGAGATCGGGAGGTCGTGAGTTCAAACCTCGGCCGAGTCATACCAAAGACTATAAAAATGGGACCCATTGCACTCAGCATCAAGAGTTGGAATTGGGGGTTAAATCACCAAAATGATTAACGAGCGCGGCCACCGCTGCTGCTCACTGCTCCCCTCACTTTTCAAGGGGATGGGTCAAATGCAGAGGGTAATTTCACCACACCTAGTGTGTGTGTGACTATCAGTGGTACTTTAAATTTTTAACTTCTTTAAAGCCCCATTTAAGAACGTTCAGTTTTGGTTGATTTTGGCGGCGCCTGTGGACCAAAGTTGGTAGTGTTTTTCCAGGAGAAGACCACATTTCCCATCAAGACTAGCGCATATAGCGTCAAACTGACATGATGCCCGCTGTAATATTGGCACAGATATTAGGTCTGAAATGGCTATGCTAATGTTAAATAGCAGACACGATCAATAAATTATTTTTGATTGCGCTACAAACATGATGTTACTACCAAGCTGTGTCTAGTAACGTTTAGTCCAGGGGTGTCAAACTGGTTTTCATTGAGGGCCACATCGCAGTTAAGGTTGCCCTCAGAGGGCCGCATTTAACAATGACTAATATATGAATATACATGTATATATATAATACATTAACAATATATTTTTTTACATAAGCTGCAAAAAAATATTTAAATGTTACTTTAAAACTGACAGCTCAGTCACCAGAATGTTACAGTAAAAGCAGTGGGTTTTTTACAGCATATAAAAAAATGGTATAAATGGAATGGAATGGAGAAACAATACCACTGTTTTTAGCGGTAAAATTCATGCAACAGAGCTGCCAGTTTTTTGTTGTTTTTCATAAACCGTAAAATAATGTTCTTTTAATGGTTTTTTTATTTTTTTATTTTTATTTTTTAGTGTCTTACTGTATATGGAAAAAAAACAGTACCAAAGTTGATTTTACGGTAAAAAAAAAAAAACGGTGGAATTTAACCTTAAATTCTATTGTCCATCTTACAGTCTACAATTTGACTGATAATTTGTTTTGAAATCATAAGTCAAGCAGATATTTAAGTACAGTATGTATTTTTGTTTTAACAAAAAAATATTTTTGGAATACATAATAATATAATATTTTGATTTTGATAATATTGAATTTTGAAAGACATGCAATTGCATGCAGTACATGATTTTTAATAGAGATGTTCGATAATATCGGACTGCCGATATTATCGGCCGATAAATGCTTTAAAATGTGATATGGGAAATTATCGGTATCGGTTTCAAAAAGTAAAATGTATGACTTTTTAAAACGCCGCTGTACGGAGTGGTACACGGACGTAGGGAGAAGTACAGAGCGCCAACAAACCTTAAAGGCACTGCCTTTGTGTGCCGGCCCAATTACATAATACCTACGGCTTTTCACACAGACAAGTTAATGCAAGCATACTTGGTCAACAGCCATACAGGTCACACTGAGGGTGGCCGTATAAACAACTTTAACACTGTTACAAATATGCGCCACACTGTGAACCCACACCAAACAAGAATGACAAACACATTTCGGGAGAACATCCGCACTGTAACACAACATAAACACAACAGAACAAATACCCAGAACCCCTTGCAGCACTAACTCTTCCGGAACGCTACAATATACACCCCCGCTACTCCCCCTCCCCCTACCTCAACCCCCCCCCCCTCCCCAACCCTGCCCACCTCAACCTCCTCATGCTCTCTCAGGGAGAGCATGTCCCAAATTCCAAGCTGCTGTTTTGAGGCATGTTAAAAAAATTATGCACTTTGTGACTTCAATAATAAATATGGCAGTGCCATGTTGGCATTTTTTTCCCCATACCTTGAGTTGATTTATTTTGGAAAACCTTGTTACATTGTTTAATGCATCCAGCGGGGCATCACAACAAAATTACGCATAATAATGTGTTAATTTCACGACTGTATATATCAGTATCGGTTGATATTGGAATCGGTAATTAAGAGTTGGACAATATCGGGATATCGGCAAAAAAGCCATTATCAGACATCTCTAGTTTTTAATGTCAAAAGGGAAAGAACAAATATATTTAGTAAGAACAGATTAAGCATTTTATTAACGCATATCATGTGGCGGGCCAGATTTGGCCCCGGGGCCTTGAGTTTGACACCTGTGGTTTAGTAGTAACGAGTAATCTAATTTATTACTTTTAGGTCCATTACAACACCGTTAGCGATAGCTTGAGGTAACGTGGAACGCTACTTTTGATGTGGTTTTATGTCAACAATGTCATGATCCATGGCCCGGATCATGTTTTTGGTATTTTCGGTTAGTTTTGGACTCCCTCAGTTCCTGTTTTGTGCACCCTTGAGTTTGTTCTAGTTGCCATGGTTGCTTATTATTTTCACCTGCCTCTGATTAGTGGTCGGGACGCTCACCTGTTCCCCGAGCACTAATCAGAGGCATTATTTAAGCCTGCCTTTGTCGGTTAGTCGGGTTGGTTTCATTCTGTCACGGCGGGGGGTGTCGCAGCTTGCCGCGAGGTTCGTTCCCCCGGGATGCAAACGGACCACTCCGGACAGGACGTGCAGGTAGGAACATGATTTATTCTCAAAAACTCGAACAAGTGCCAAAACAGAAAACAAGCCGACGGAACAACGTGCCGATCGCACTCGAAGCTAAGGCTACCACTTAGCATAGGCAAAAGACAAGGAATACTCTCGTAACTTGTTGCATGAAGCAAACAATGAAGCCAGGCCGACTGACCGGCAAAGGCAGCGGTACTCAGTTGTAATACACTTTTCCACCACTTGTGGCAGTAATGATAATATCAAATAAACAGAAGAAGTCTGGAGCTAATGTCATAGAGAAGTTTCTTAAGCGCAAAAAATATGACTAAAGTGATGAAGCTGAATTTTAATTTGCTCTCAAATTTTAATTACAGTTACGTATTATTATTTATTAACACTTTAGTTTTTTTTGTAAATGAACAGTTCATCAGTTTTATGAGTCCCGTATTTATTTTGTTATCAGTCTGACTAAGCCTTGATAATAATCTTCGTGATTAACACATACTTTCATATCATTTGCAAAGGCTTATCCCATTAAATGTCAAGACTTGGTCCTGGGTGTTTGCTTTTCCGGGATGCAACGGAAAGTTGGCTCGGGCGAGACAGGAATGTAAGTACATAATTTATTTTATAATTACTAAAACAAGAAGTAAACAAAAGGCGCGCACAATGGCGGAGAACAAACTATGAAACCAAAAAGACTATAAACATGGAACAAAAACTTACTTTGGCATGGGACATGAAGCATGATCTAAGAGGATGAAGAGTGTGTAGAGCATAATTGTGGGATGTCGTCAGAACGACAAACTGAAAACAATGAACTTAAATACTATAAACATGATTAGTGAAAGCAGGTGCGTGACTCAAAACGTGAAACAGGTGCGTGACGTGACAGGTGAAAACTAATGGTTGCTATGGTGACAACAAAACAAAAGTGCACAAAAAGTCCAAAAACAAAACCGAACATGACTAAAACAAAACATGATCACACAGACATGACATTAAACTGTTAGTAGGTTAGGTGTAATTATTGAATATCAATAAAATCAACGTTAATATTTGAGAGGACCTCGGGCCCCTCTGTAGTGGAAAAGTTAAGACTCGTTACCTGAGAAGGATCATTTTCAAATGTTTTGTACTCTCATGGGACTGGACAATTTCCTTGTTTTCTGCAAATATTTGTTTAAGAAACAATTTTTTTTTTTTAAATGGACACAAACTTTCTTTTACAAACGTAAAAAAAAAAGTGCTTTTACTCTTTATTATCACGTCGACTTCGACAATACCAGTGGATTTACTTTTTTATTTGCGACTTGGAACCCGAAATGCTTGCATATGAATTTAAAAGATATTAATGATCAAATTAAGTATATGCTTCTTCTGCTTCCCTTTGCCAAAAATGCACTTTTTCTTCTTTGAGCAGTTAAACTTTGATTAAATGTAAAACTTCACGCTGAAGCACTTTAGTGTTTCTGGTTTGGTGGTGACAAATTGATTTGAGTGAAAGGCGAATGAAGCGATTTAATGATAGAGCGCTGCGAGTGGGCTTTGTACAACAATTAACACTCCACGCACATGTAAAGGTGTGCAAGTGACACATTAAAGGTCAGCATGCTGAGGATTTATCGCCTCGGTTTATGGCTCTTAACTGCCACACCGTGTGTAAAAATGAGTTGTTCGGGATATAAGACGACCCTTGTCCTTTTCCAGACATGTTTTCAGGAGGAATATTTGTCACAACTCCTTGGCTTTTTGCCCAACCGTAGGCACTTTTTTTCCTTTCTTTCTTTGTCGCAGCTGCAATTCTTCAGGTCAGTCAGTGCACTGTAAAAAAAAAAAAAAAAAAAAAAAAAAAAGTCAGATTTTACAGTATAATAGTTTAACCGTAAAAATAGAAGTGGTACCGTTTCTCCATTTACTGCAGCAGTCCCTCTCAAGTAGTAGGGGGTGGGGGGCTTTATCAGTATCATGCTTGATACCCGCTTCAAAAAGCAAAGCGTGCTCCTTGTAGTCCTTTATCATCATACTTGCCAACCCTCCCGGATTTTCCGGGAGACTCCCGAAATTCAGCGCCTCTCCCGAAAACCTCCCGGGACAAATTTTCTCCCAAAAATCTCCCGAAATTCAGGCGGAGCTGGAGGCCACGCCCCCTCCAGATCCATGCGGACCTGGAGGGTCTGCATGGAGCAATGTTGTTGTAATATATTGAGTTGGAGGCAATAAACAGGCGAGGTGATGAAGTACGTCTCTTTACTGTAGACTTCAGAACAGACTCACACACTTGACGTCAGGTGTGCAACACCACGTAAATCGTTGGCCAACCAAAAAGTAACCCCAGTACGCTATACCCAACATTCACCAGGAGATGGCAACAGACAAACATAGATCACTCTATTACATTCCTCCCCTTTTATAAATGTAGAAGTTCCACAAAAGAAATAAAAGACCCAACCAAAAAATGCAGCAGCTCAATTAAAAAACTGTACTTAAGCCACATTCTTTTTTTTTTTAGTACTGACCTCTTAACCCTCATTTGTAAACAATAACATGCTTATTATACAAACAGTATTTGTACATCTTTAACACAGATTTTTATACTGTTTTCAGAGATTCCGTTTTTTTGGTGTTACTCGAAACCTTTCTGGGTACCTGCGGATCACTGGTGGGGTTTTTGTTGTGGGTGATCTGGGTTCTGATGATGGCAACTCAGCAGCCCTTGAATCTGGTTCAATGATTAGACTAGTTTGTGTCTGACTCACTGATGGTCCTGATGATGGAACTGAAACAGCACTGTCCAGTTGTACTGATGGCACATTTTCTGCAACTGGTGGAGACTAGATAACTGGCAGTCTCTCCATGTTTTCTCACCATGGTAACATGTGATCCACATGCACTGTGCGCTGTCTCTGTCCCTCTTGATAGAAAGATATATATATATATATATATATATATATATATATATATATATATATATATATATATATATATTGTATATATATATATGAAATACTTGACTTGGTGAATTCTAGCTGTAAATGTACTCCTCCCCTCTTAGCCACGCCCCCACCCCCCACCCCCCACCTCCCGAAATCGGAGGTCTCAAGGTTGGCAAGTATGTTTATCTTGATTCATTTGGATTTTAAAAAATCCGCGCAATTTGTGTTTTTCATTTTTGTTTTGCAGGTTGAAGTGTTTTGTATATTATGCTCTTCATCAATTTGAATTGATTATTATTTATTGAGTTTTTGTGTGTGTTTTTTTTCCCAGTATCAGATGGTTCAAGTCGGTCAAAAAATGTTTATACTTTAAATAAGGATTTAAAAACAAGTACAATTTCAGACAAAAATTGCTATTTACTGTTTTTTTTTTCTTTTGTCTTTAATGTTAATAAGGATGCAATGCTATGCAGAGGTGTACTTATAACATTTGAATAATATATAATATAATATAATATAATATAATATATAATTGTAATTAGAGATGTCCGATAATATCGGCAGGCCGATATTATCGGCCGATAAATGCGTTAAAATGTAATATCGGAAATTATCGGTATCGTTTTTTAAATTATCGGTATCGTTTTTTTTCTTTTTGTTTTTTTTAAATTAAATCAACATAAAAAACACAAGATACACTAATTAATTAATTAGTGCACCAACCCAAAAAACCTCCCTCTGCAATTTACACTCATTTACACTCATTCACACAAAAGGGTTGTTTCTTTCTGTTATTAATATTCTGGTTCCTACATTATATATCAATATATATCAATACAGTCTGCAAGGGATACAGTCCGTAAGCACACATGATTGTGCGTGCTGCTGGTCCACTAATAGTACTAACCTTTAACAGTTAATTTTACTCATTTTCATTAATTACTAGTTTCTATGTAACTATTTTTATATTGTTTTACTTTCTTTTTTATTCAAGAAAATG
This sequence comes from Nerophis lumbriciformis, assembly GCF_033978685.3. Classification (NCBI taxonomy): domain Eukaryota; kingdom Metazoa; phylum Chordata; class Actinopteri; order Syngnathiformes; family Syngnathidae; genus Nerophis; species Nerophis lumbriciformis. The sequence continues at coordinate 26,250,602 of NC_084572.2, read as the reverse complement.
TTTTTAATTTATTTATCTTATTTTATTTTATTTTATTAATTAAAAAAAAAAAAAACCTTATCTTCACCATACCTGGTTGTCCAAATTAGGCATAATAATGTGTTAATTCCACGACTGTATATATCGGTTGATATCGGTATCGGTAATTAAAGAGTTGGACAATATTGGAATATCGGATAACGGCAAAAAGCCAGTATCGGACATCCCTAATTATAATATAATATAATAATATAATATACAGTCTAAGTCTCTCTCTCTAAGTGTGAGCGACAGGAGGAAAAGCTCTGACTCGCTTTCGGACTTTTATCTCGAGAACAAATACTTCAAATGCTCTTACATCCGTGACGATATTGGCATTAAAGTGTCTCTCTGTGAGTGCGTGAGCTAAAAAAGAACGTGCTATTCGGACACAGTGTCAGGTTCAAACACCAAACTATCTATTAAACGAGACAAGAAGCAAGGAATCAAGCAGAGACAGAGTTGAATTTTGCTCATGAGGAGAAACGTATTGGGCTGCACACTCAGTTACAGTTTCACCCTACGCTCTAAGGTACAGCCCCCGCGCTCCTCTATTTATTCAGGAGTTCCCTAGTTTACCATCACTGAGGCTGCTTCTGAAGGGAGGGGTAATGCAAGCAGCCCCACTCGACACAACACGTGATTATTCAGAGTGGAAATGTGCTGACACTCGTGATTTCGCCCTGTCTCTGTTTTGTCTGGCTGTCAGCAGGCAGGGTCTGGAAACAAACTGCTACTGCGAGACCACTCGCAGTGGAAGATAAAAAGATGGATACAACATGAGCACAATATATAATAACTATAGCAATGGCCTTTAAGCATAAGAGTTGTGTGATAGCTTATACATAATTATTCTAACACACAGACACATTGCAGCCAATGACTGGCTCATTGGCTGGCTCGCCATCATAGGAAAAGAGGCAGTGAAAAGAGTTGTATTGTAATAGTTGTATTGTAATAGTTGTATTGTAACCCAGCATGTGCACACTGTTTGACGGATACACAGGTAATTGAGTTTTGCCAAGGACATGAAAAGGGCACGGAGCTGGATGGATGGGTGGAACATGAAAGCTAACAGTGTACGTCCCTGGGGGTACACCGTTACTTTTCTGGGAGATCTGAGACGGCCCTCCCACCCTGTACACCAAAGGGTTTGGGGGAATGTCCTGGGGCCCCTGCTTGAACTAATGTTTGCAGCTCCTCGCGCTCTTTCAGGCTTCGAACCAAACACGCTAATACTCGGGAAGGGGTTGTTAATTTATTGATCTAAGTTGTCCGGGGTTTTGCTTTGCGCTCTCAGCCTCTTGGGTTTTACGGTCGATAGCTGCCGAGAAGTGACCATTTGCAGTTTATGTCTCCGATTCAAAGTGCAGTCACACAAGAGTTCAGCAGATCTCATGAGACTTTGATAGCTAGTGAGGTCAAGTTGCATTCTGACGTTGATTTGACCATTGGATTTTGGCCAACCAACATTTTACAACACTAATACGCAAATACAACATATTTTTGACAATATTTAATCAATGTTTGCGTTCTGATGTTTATTTGACCATTAAATTTTGGTCAACCAATATTTTACAACACAAATGCAATATTGATACAACATGCTTTTTGACAACATTTAATCAATGTTGCGTTCTGACCTTGATTTATTGAATTTTGGTCAACCAATATTTTACAACACAAATACAATGTTAATACAACATGCTTTTTGACAACGTTTAATCAATATTTGCGTTCTGACGTTGATTTGACCATTGAATTTTGGCCAACCAATATTTTACAACACAAATACAATGTTGATGCAACATGCTTTTTGACATTGTTTAATCAATGTTGCGTTCTGATGTTTATTTGACCATTGAATTTTGGTCAACCAATATTTTACAACACAAATACAATGTTGATGCAACATGCTTTTTGACAACGTTTAATCAATGTTGCGTTCTTACGTTGATTTGACCATTGAATTTTGGCCAACCAATATTTTACAACACAAATACAACGTTGATACAAGATGCTTTTTGACAATGTTTAATCAATATTTGCGTTCTGACGTTGATTTGACCATTGAATTTTGGTCAACCAATATTTTACAACACAAATACAACGTTGATACAACATGCTCGTTGACAACGTATAATCAATGCTGCATTCTGACGTTGATTTGACCATTGAATATTGGTCTACCAATATTTTACAACACAAATACAATGTTGATACAACATGCTTTTTGACAACGTTTAATCAAAGTTGCGTTCTGATGTTGATTTGACCATTGAATTTTGGCCAACCAATATTTTACAACACAAATACGTTGAAACAACATGCTTTTTGACAATGTTTAATCAATGTTGCGTTCTGACGTTGATTTGATCATTGAATTTTGGCCAACAAATATTTTACAACACAAATACAATGTTGATATAAGATGCTTTTTGACAACATTTAATCAATGTTGCGTTCTGACGTTGATTTGACCTTTGAATTTTGGTCAACCAATATTTTACAACACAAATACAATGTTAATACAACACACTTTTTGACAACGTTTAATCAATGTTGCGTTCTGACGTTGATTTGACCATTGAATTTTGGTCAACCAATATTTTACAACACAAATATGTTGATACAACATACTTTTTGACAATGTTTAATTAAAGTTGCGTTCTGATGTTGATTTGACCATTGAATTGTGGTCAACCAATATTTTACAACACAAATACAACGTTGATACAACATGCTTTTTGACGTTTATTCAATGTCAGGTTGTGACGTTGATTTGACCTTTTGAAATTTGGTAATTTCCCAACCAACAACGTGTATCCACCATTAGACACCAACGTTGTCTCAGTTTACAAATACAACTATTTTGCAACGTTGTTTCAACGTCAGTTTTAAAGGACATGCATGTATAATCAATGTCTTGTGCCTGCCGGGTCGGCTCAATATGTCATTATAGCAGCATGAAAGTTAAAAGTGAAGTTAAAGTCCCAACGATAGTCACACACACACTAGATGTGGTGGAATTATCCTCTGCATTTGACCCATCCCCATGTTCACCCCCTGGGAGGTGAGGGGAGCAGTGAGCAGCAGCGGTGGCCACGCTCGGGAATCATTTGAGTGGTGAGTGCCAAGCAGGGAGGCAATGGGTCCTATTTTTATAGTCCTTGGTATGACTCGACCGGGGTTTGAACTCACGACCTTCCAGGCTCAGGGCGGACACTCTAACCACAAGGCCACTGAGCAGCATAAGCCAGTTAGCTCTATGTGATCAATGCCCGGCTAAAAAATAGGTCCCTAACATTAGCGCTTATAACAACAACATCGCTAACACAATAACCACGCTGAACTCTCATAGGCACTGATTTTATAGTTTAGCACCTCTCTGTGTGCAATTTTTACTTTCCACCCGCAGTCTGAATGCTTCTGAATAATATTTAATCAACACATTCAGAACATTTGTTCTCAGGACTGGACTGTGCACCTTACCTCCTTTTGCACTATTTTTATTTTCTTTCCTTCCTATGTTTTGCATATTTGTAGACTGTCGCACTGATACTGGAGTTGCTTTTAATCTCATTGTACCTGTGTATAGTGACAATAAAAGGCATTCTATTCTATTCTAATTCTATTGTATTCTATAATACTTGGTTATATTTAGGTGGCGAAATGGACATGGAGTATAGTTAGTGGTCTTTAGATGTTTTTTTTTAAGGCTTTGTGGGCGGAATAGAGCGACTACCATTGACTCCATTGTTAGCTGACTTTTGCTAACGTTTATTTATGATTATAATGCATGAAAAAAATACAAAAACCTACAAACCCCGTTTCCATATGAGTTGGGAAATTGTGTTGGATGTAAATATAAACGGAATACAATGATTTGCAAATCCTTTTCAATGCATATTCAATTGAATGCACTACAAAGACAACATATTTGATGTTCAAACCCATAAACTTTATTTTATTTGTTTTGCAAATAATAATTAACTTAGAATTTCATGGCTGCAACACGTGCCAAAGTAGTTGGGAAAGGGCATGTTCACCACTGTGTTACATGGCCTTTCCTTTTAACAACACCCAGTAAAAATTTGGGAACTGAGGAGACACATTTTTTAAGCTTCTCATGTGGAATTCTTTCCCATTCTTGCTTGATGTACAGCTTAAGTTGTTCAACAGTCCGGGGGTCTCCGTTGTGGTATTTTAGGCTTCATAATGCGCCACACATTTTCAATGGGAGACAGGTCTGGACTACAGGCAGGCCAGTCTAGTGCCCGCACTCTTTTACTATGAAGCCACGTTGATGTAACACGTGGCTTGGCATTGTCTTGCTGAAATAAGCAGGGGCGTCCATGGTAGCGTTGCTTGGATGGTAACATATGTTGCTCCAAAACCTGTATGCACCTTTCAGCATTAATGGCGCCTTCACAGATGTGTAAGTTACCCATGTCTTGAGCACTAATACACCCCCATACCATCACAGATACTGGCTTTTCAACTTTGCGCCTATAACAATCCGGATGGTTCTTTTCCTCTTTGGTCCGGAGGACACGACGTCCACAGTTTCCAAAAACAATTTGAAATGTGGACTCGTCAGACCACAGAACACTTTTCCACTTTGTATAAGTCCATCTTAGATGAGCTCTGGCCCAGCGAAGCCGACGGCGTTTCTGGGTGTTGTTGATAAACTGTTTTTGCCTTGCATAGGAGAGTTTTAACTTGCACTTACAGATGTAGCGACCAACTGTAGTTACTGACAGTGGGTTTCTGAAGTGTTCCTGAGCCCATGTGGTGATATCCTTTACACACTGATGTCGCTTGTTGATGCAATACAGCCTGAGGGATCGAAGGTCACGGGCTTAGCTGCTTACGTGCAGTGATCTCTCCAGATTCTCTGAACCCTTCGATGGTATTACGGATCGTAGATGGTGAAATCCCTAAATTCCTTGCAATAGCTGGTTGAGAAAGGTTTTTCTTAAACTGTTCAACAATTTGCTCACGCATTTGTTGACGACGTGGTGACCCTCGCCCCATGCTTGTTTGTGAATGACTGAGCATTTCATGGAATCTACTTTTATACCCAATCATGGCACCCACCTGTTCCCAATTTGCCTGTTCGCCTGTGGGATGTTCCAAATTAGTGTTTGATGAGCATTCCTCAACTTTATCAGTATTTATTGCCACCTTTCCCAACTTCTTTGTCACATGTTGCTGGCATCAAATTCTAAATGATTATTTGCACAAAAAAAAAAGTTTATCAGTTTGAACATCAAATATGTTGTCTTTGTAGCATATTCAACTGAATATGGGTTGAAAATGATTTGCAAATCATTGTATTCCGTTTATATTTACATCTAACACAATTTCCCAACTCATATGAAAACGGGGTTTGTACTTGTTCTTGTTTTACCAAAGGATTGTGAATGATAGGTAACATTTAAAAAAAAAAGTTGCTCAAACGTGAAATAGTCCTTGCCCAAAGTGGCATGTATCCTGAATTTTTACTATTGTCATTAAAAAGGTGTTGAAGTTATTTTGACCATTATGCTCCAGTCAAGGATGTATTATGCAGAGCATTGCCTATGCCGGCGACCGCTTTCCGCTCCTCGTCCCCCACGGCGTGCTGCTGGATAATTGCATGTGATTACAGGTGCGCTGGGAAGGGCTTCGAGAAAGCAATCCCAGACGCCCGCGCCGCAGGGCCGCGGGGACCCGCCGCTAGGCCTCGCTCTTCACGGCAGACACCTGAGGAGCCGGCCGGCATGAGACGAGGCGGAGGTCCAGATTAGCTGTGGGCTCTTTTGCTACAACCCCCCCACCCCCTCCCCGCCCCAAGATGAAGCAAACGGATACAAAAAGCAAGCAAAACAAACAAAGACAATCATAGACTCGCTCAGTCGTCCCCTGGCGTGCAGTTAGCCTTTTATTTTCTATTTCTCTCTCGGCTCGCTCAATGGCCATGAAATTGTCAGTCATATTTTCTTATTTCAGTAGCTCTCCTCCTTTGCTTCACTACCCCCATTAAAAAAAATTTTTTAAAAAAAGGCCCATGATTCTCACACAGTCTTCACCACAGGTGTCAATCTCAAGGCCCGGGGGTACCAGGTGTGGCCCGCCACTTCATTTTATTTGGCCCTCGAAAGCCTGGAAATATGTATCAATAAAGTACTGTAACTTTTCTTTCTAAATATATTCTTTCTTTCTATTTTGGGAGAAACATTTTTTTTACTTCATGTAATCGCAAATTATGTTAACTAAAATATTGTCTAATTATGCCAAAATATATTATCAAACATTCAAAGCATTTTTAAATAGAAATAAATACTAATAATACTGATTTCAAAGCAAGTTATCCATCAAATTGTGCAATGATAAAGTAGCAATAGATTTCATGGTAAAATTGTGAAATTTACTGTGGTTTTTACAGCATTTTTCTCTAAATGGAATAAAACAGTACTTTTTTTTACTGTAATAAACTGTGGTGCCGTTTCGTTTTGGCATTTACAGTACTACATCGAAAAATCTACAGTTGTTGATTTGCGGTAAAAAGAAAAAAAACACCAAACTGGCAGCTCAGGTGCCCAAATTTTACTGTAAATTTTTATTTTTTTATTTACAGTAAAAAACAAATGTACATTTTACAGTAAAATTCTGGCAACTCAGCTGCCTTTTTTTTTTTTTTTACCATAAATACAGCGGTGAAAATCTACAGTTGTTGATTTGCGGTAAAAAAAACAAAAAAAACAACTGGCAGCTCAGGTGCCAAAATTTTACTGTAAAATTGCTTTTTTTAAATTTACAGTAAAAAATAAATATACATTTTACAGTAAAATTCTGGCAACTGAGCTGCTTTTTTTATTTACCATAAAAACAGCAGTAAAAATCTACAGTTGTTGATTTTGCGGTAAAAACAACCAAACTGGCAGCTAAGGTGCCAAAACTTTACTGTAAATTTTTTTATTTTATTTACAGCAAGACAAATGTACATTTTACAGTAAAATTCTGGCAACTGAGCTGCCTTTTTTTTTTTTTTTTTTACCATAAAAACAGAAGTAAAAATCTACAGTTGTTGATTTGTGGTAAAAAAACAAAACAAGGTCAGGTGCCAAAATTTTACTGTAAAGTTTAATGTATTTTATTTACAGTAAAAAAAAAAAGTAAAATTTTACAGTAAAATTCTGGCAACTGAGCTGCCTTTTTTTTTTTTTTTTTTTTTTTTACCATAAAAACAGCAGTGAAAATCTAGTTGTAGATTTGCGGTTAAAAAAACCCCAAAAAACAAACAAACTGGTAGCTCAGGTGCCAAAATTTTCTGTAAAATTGAATTCATTTTATTTACAGTAAAAAAAAAAAGTAAAATTTTACAGTAAAATTCTGGCAAATAAGCTGCCTTTTTTTTTTTTTTTTTTTTTTTTTTACCATAAAAACAGCAGTGAAAATCTACAGTTGTAGATTTGCGGTAAAAAAAAACCCAAAAAAACTGGTAGCTCAGTTGCCAAAATTTTCTGTAAAATTGAATTTATTTTATTCACAGTAAAAAAAAAAAAGTAAAATTTTACAGTAAAATCTGGCAACTGAGCTGCCTTTTTTTTCTTTCTTTTTTACCATAAAAACAGCAGTGAAAATCTACAGTTGTAGATTTGCGGTAAAAAAAAACTACAAAAATGGTAGCTCAGGTGCCAAAATTTTCTGTAAAATTGAATTTATTTTATTTACAGTAAAAAAATTTTTTTTATTTTACAGTAAAATTCTGGCAACTAAGCTGCCTGTTTTTTTTTTACCATAAAAACAGCAGTAAAAATCTACAGTTGTTGATTTGCGGTTAAAAAAAACAAAAAACTGGCAGCTAAGGTGCCAACATTTTACTGTAAAATTGCATTTTTTAAAAAAAATTTACAATAAAAAAAACAAATGTAAATTTTACAATACAATTCTGGCAACTGAGCTGCCTTTTTTTTAACCATAAAAACAGCAGTAAAAATCTACAGTTGTTGATTTGCGGTAAAAAAAAAACCCAACAAAAAACAATATAGCAGCTCAGGTGCCAAAATGTTACTGTAAAATTAATATTTGTTTATTAACAGTAAAAAAACAAATGTAAATTTTACATTTTGAGCTGAAACGATTGCAACTTACCATATTTTTTGGACATTTTAGTTTTTAAAATATCAACTAATAAAATTTAAAAAAAATAGTATTCACTGTTGGAAGCGGCCCTCTGGGGCCAAACATAGCTGTGATGTGGCCCTCAGTGAAAACGACTTTGACACCTCTGGTCTTCACCAAAAGATGTTCCACTTATCCCTCCCTGTCTCTTTGAGTCTGATACAGGTGTGACCTAACCGCTTGATTATTCCCCCCCTCCCCGCACATGAAAGGCTTCCTGCCACCCTCAGTTCACCCTCACACCCTCCGTGCCCGAGGGGACTGCTTGGATACCGGCTAGAGCCCACAGGTTTTGTTTTTTTCGGGGTCAGGGGGGGGATCAAGTTTCCTTGCGCTTGAAACGCAAGAGTGTGGCGTCACCCCGGGCTACGATGAATCGGAACAATAAACGACACAGCTGCACGCAGCCCCTCAGAAGAGAAGACTCACAAACCATTGTTGTGGTGACCTTCCTATTGGCAGAACACGCGCTGTGCGTAAGTAAGGGCCCCGCCATCCATTGGGGTTTTGCGTAGATAAGCGCCTGTGAAATATCCATTATGTATGACACGGCGCTTCATATGACATTTTTGTTCCCAGCCCCTTCTTGTCCTACACCTTTTATAGAATTTTGCCTATCACTCACAATCCTTATGGAAGTTAAAAGCAGGTGTTTTTCTTTTTTTTTTTAAATACATTCTAAGGCTCCTACACTAAGGGGCCTTAGAATCTAGGGATCTAGATATCTGGTCAGGACACTCCTCACTCTTTTGCCTCCATTGTCCATTCGTTTGTGGTGACTTTATATACTCTGGACCTAGACGTTGAGCCTGCGACATACATGGCGGACAATAACTGATACAGTCTGCTTTGCCAGTCCAAATGCATTCAATGTTTTCCGTAGTCTTCTCTCGACGGCCAGGTAATACAAAGCTGTCATGATCCGTGGTCCGGATCATGTTTGTTTAATTATTTTCTCGCTTGCTGCAGCGGCGTTCCACTCGCCTCCGCCACTTGACTTTGCCTCGATGGATTCGGGGACACTTGGCCTGGCGACCCACCGCCAAGTCCTCCCTCCGCCCTCCCGTGACTTTTGACCCTACTTGTTTTTTGTTTTTGGACATCTAGTATCTGTCCTTGAGGAGGGGGTTCTGTCATGATCCGTGGTCCGGATCATGTTTGTTTAATTATTTTCTGTTAGTTTTGGACTGCTTTAGTAGTTGGTTGTGCTCCTGTGAGTTTGTTTTGGTTGTCATGGTCACTCATTGTGTTCACCTGTCTCTGATTAGTGCTCGACCGCTCACCTGCTTCCCGAGCGCTAATCAGAGGCATTATTTAAGTTGCTTTTGCCAGTCACTCTTTCTGCCTTCGTTGTCTTGATGTCACACCGGCTTAAATCTGATTCTGACTAAGTAAGTTTCCATGTCCTCGTTTCTGTTAAAGAGTAACTTTTTGTGTTTTAGGCACACTTGCCTTTTTCTTCTTGTATTTTTTGCGTTTGTAGTAGTTTGGATTATTTATATTAATAAATCCAAGGATTATTTATGTTAATAAAACCAAGCCTACCTTCACGCTGTCGTCCGGAGCCGTCTTTTGCGATGGAAACACAACCCCGCAGCAAGCTGCGACCCCCATGTGACAAAAGCACACGCTACCTTTTTTATCACATCCACGGGAGCCCGCATTCTCGTTGTCTCTCCTTCGACAAATGGACAAAGTTTTTCGGTAAGTAGAATCACAGCTGACATTGCCGTCTGAGAAGTGTTGTATCCTAAATAGCTGCAATCGCTTTCTCTTAAGGTATTCATGTGTGATTTCCACAAGCGTCTGTACATGTAGAGGAAGGAGAAACACGGGCATGTCTGGATGACTCGCCTCCATCTTTCTAGTGGTTAGAATAGAATAGAAAGTACTTTATTGATCCCTGGGGGAAATTCAGCACCACAGTTAGCTCACAATAAACAATGAACACTTGGGTATTTTTTACATGTGAATAATATAAATACAGTCTATTATACAGCATTATTCACATGTGAAAAATATGTATACAGTCTATTATACAGCATTATTCACATGTGAATAATATAAATACAGTCTATTATACAGCAGTATTCACATGTGAATAATATATATACAGTCTATTATACAGCTGTGGAGGTTGCCCTCCAGGGGGTTCTTTGGACCACCAAACACCGACATGAGAGCCCGGTTCAGGTTCACAATACAGTTTATTTTTCCAATAATGTCTCTGTGTTGCTTGTCAGCAATTGTCTTTTCGTGACTGTCCGTTTTGCTCTCGCTCTCCGCCAGCTCCAACCACGTCACTCCTCTCGGTTGCTGCTTATACAGAGCGACAGGTGATTAGATAACAAGGGCCAGGTAGGCCATCTACGCACCTGTCGCTGACTTCGAGGCCGGTCCTGGCACACCCCGTTCCGCTGCAGGCCCGCAGGCCACGCCCCCCTCCACAACAGGATTATTCACATGTGAATAGTATAAATACAGTCTATTAAACAGCATTATTCACATGTAAATAATGCTGTATAATAATAATAGCTCCGGTTGTTATGAAGCTGGCGGTGGCGCGTTCTTTCTGACGTCACTTCCTCTCCGAACTCAGTTTGTAAACGATCAATGAGTCCATACAAAGCTAAGAGCCGGAGATTCAAGAAATACACGCCGCACTTACCTGTGTAAAAATTTATCCGAGAAGTGGAACCTTAAACGCTGGTTTAGCGTGGCTGAAACGGGGCTTAGGCTAAATAATTATTCGTTTAAGGGGTTATCCGGCTTAGTGTAGACATAGCCTAAGTCGTAAAATATGGCAAGTACGACATGGCTAACGATGCAGTACACCAGTGTTTTTCAACCTTTTTTTCATTAAAAAAATACGGAGGCACACCACCAGCAGAAAAGGTTAAAAAATGAAACTCCACCAGGTTGTCGTGCCTTATTTTGAGTTTGTAGTTGTTTCCTGTGTGTCGTGCTTTAGTTCCTGTCTTGCGCTGTGACCTCTCCTGTTTTGTTGGTATTTTCCTGTTGCAGTTTCATGCCTTCCTTTGAGTGCAATTGCCCGCACCTGCTTTGTTTTAGCAATCAAGACTATTTAAGTTGTGCGTACGCTATCCTTTGTGGGGACATTGTTGATTGTCATGTCATGTACGGGATGTACTTTGTGGACGCCGTCTTTGCTCCACACGCTGTAAGTTTTTGCTGTCGTCCAGCATTCTGTTTTTGTTGACTTTGTAGCCAGTTCAGTTTTACTTTTGTTTTACATAGCCATCCCTATGCTTCAGTGCCTTTTCCTAGCGGGACAGTGGTTGAAAATTACTGCAGTACACTATTCCGCCCATAAAGCTCTCTAAAAAACAATCAAAAACCGCCAACAATTCTTTATTTACATCTGGTGACCTGAATATTAACCGAGATCACAGAGGACTAACCAGCTTATGCTGCTATATTGGACATATGGGGCCGGTGAGTTGCTGTGCACTTTTTTGTGCACTCCCAGTTGCACCAGTTTTTGTTTTTGTACATTCGTTATATATTTTTACCTTCACGGTGTCTCCTGTCTCCGCATCTTGAGGCCACAAGTAAAGCCACCATGCCGCGACGTGACAAAAAAATACAATAAACATTAGACATTGTATCTTCTTTTAGAGATGTTGAGGGCAATGTCTTCTTTGACAAGACATCTAGGAAAGAATCGTCTTGAATGGTGAACCCATCCTTTTATGGATGCAGCTAGCACTTTGTCACACGCCTCCTTCATGCTTGGATTAGCTTTATCTGGAAACAAAGATCATAAATGTGGTTCTTTCCTTTGAGCTCCTTCTTGTCGGCCTCTTCCTCGGCCTCTATATCGCTGTTGATTCCTCCTCAGTCTCACTATTTCCATTATGTTTGCAGACAGATGAAGTCACCTGCTGCTTTATACACCTGATTGATGTGTCTACAATTAGGCGAGTGTACTTTGCACAGCAGATGGCTGTGTTGAACCAGTTGTTTGGACGGTATGGTAAATTCCCAGTCATTGCTTTGGTATTGCAAAGAAGAGACTTCATGATACATTTCTGTGTGGAATGCATGTTAAGTGCGTTTAATGTTTTGCAAATCCCTGTGTATTATTTTGCAAAAAGTTTGAGGTTGGCAATAGGGATGATGTTTGATAAGAAATTATCGAGTTCGAGCCAATTATCGAATCCTCTTATCGAACCGATTCCTTATCGATTCTCTTATCGAGTCCAGATAGGTTGTTGTATATGGCAAAAAAACACACAATATTTGGTTTAACAAAAGCTCACTTTTATTATATAAGAAAAAAATGTAATCTAATAAATAAATAAATATTGACTGTTACACCCTTAAAAAAATAAAATAAAATAAATAAATATTGACTGTTGTTACCCAAAGTATATTAAGTGGGATTTTTCAGAAAAACAAATATATACAGTAACACAAAAACAACCTGTCTCTGTGATCACTATAGGTGTATAAATAATAATATAGTGTTAAATAAAATCAGTCCCTTGGGCACAAAACTGAAAATAATACAGCTCTCCAAAAAGTGCACTTCTGCTGCTATTTGACATAACTGTTTGTTATGATGCTTTGACATTTTTGCACTTTATTTCTTTATTGAAAGGAAATTCTATGAAGAGAAAAGTTGTTTGCAAATGTGGTTACAATGCTAAAAAGTTAAAGCTAAAAATGTCTACTCCTCTCTGAGCTGCCACCTTACCGTGGTAGAGGAGTTTGCGTGTCCCAATGATCCTAGGAGCTATGTTGTCCGGGGGATTCCATGCCCCCTGGTAGGGTCTCCCAAGACAAACAGGTCCTAGGTGAGGGATCGGACAAAGAGCAGCTCGAAGACTTCTATGGAAATGCAAGAACCGAGACCCAGATTTCCCTCGCCCGGACGCGGGTCACCGGGGCCCCCCTCCGGAGCCAGGCCCGGAGTTGGGGCACGATGGCGAGCGCCTGGTGGCCGGGCCTGTCCCCATGGGGCCCGGCCGGGCACAGCCCGAAGAGGCAACGTGGGTCCCCCCTCCAATGGGCTCACCACCCATAGCAGGGGCCATAGAGGTCGGGTGCAATGTGAGCTGGGCGGAAGCCGAAGGCAGGGCACTTGGCGGTCCGATCCTCGGCTACAGAAGCTAGCTCTTGGGACGTGGAACGTCACCTCGCTGGGGGGGAAGGAGCCTGAGCTAGTGCGCGAGGTAGAAAAGTTCCGGTTGGATATAGTCGGACTCACCTCGACGCACAGCAAGGGCTCCGGAACCAGTTCCCTCGAGAGGGGCTGGACTCTCTTCCACTCTGGCGTTGCTAGCAGTGAGAGGCGACGGGCTGGGGTGGCAATTCTTGTTTCCCCCCGGCTCAGAGCCTGCATGTTGGAGTTCAACCCGGTGGACGAGAGGGTAGCTTCCCTCCGCCTTCGGGTGGGGGGACGGGTCCTGACTGTTGTTTGCGCTTACGCCCCAAACAGCAGCTCAGAGTACCCACCCTTTTTGGATTCACTCGAGGGAGTACTTGAGAGTGCCCCCCCGGGTGATTCCCTTGTTCTACTGGGGGACTTCAACGCTCATATTGGCAACGACAGTGAAACCTGGAGAGGCGTGATTGGGAAGAATGGCCGCCCGGATCTGAACCCGAGTGGTGTTTTGTTATTGGCCTTTTGTGCCTGTCACGGATTGTCCATAACGAACACCATGTTCAAGCATAAGGGTGTCCATATGTGCACTTGGCACCAGGACACCCTAGGCCGCAGTTCTATGATCGACTTTGTAGTTGTGTCATCGGATTTGCGGCCTCATGTTTTGGACACTCGGGTGAAGAGAGGGGCGGAGCTTTCTACCGATCACCACTTGGTGGTGAGTTGGCTGCGATGGTGGGGGAGGATGCCGGACAGACCTGGCAGGCCCAAACGCATTGTGAGGGTTTGCTGGGAACGTCTGGCAGAGTCTCCTGTCAGAGAGAGTTTCAATTCCCACCTCCGGAAGAACTTTGAACATGTCACGAGGGAGGTGCTGGACATTGAGTCCGAGTGGACCATGTTCCGCACCTCTATTGTCGAGGCGGCTGATTGGAGCTGTGGCCGCAAGGTAGTTGGTGCCTGTCGTGGCGGTAATCCTAGAACCCGTTGGTGGACACCGGCGGTGAGGGATGCCGTCAAGCTGAAGAAGGAGTCCTATCGGGTTCTTTTGGCTCATGGGACTCCTGAGGCAGCGGACACCCGCTAGCCAGGATCTTCAGCTCTCACTGGATCGGTTCGCAGCTGAGTGTGAAGCGACTGGGATGAGAATCAGCACCTCCAAGTCCGAGTCCATGGTTCTCGCCCGGAAAAGGGTGGAGTGCCATCTCCGGGTTGGGGAGGAGCTCTTGCCCCAAGTGGAGGAGTTCTAGTACCTCGGAGTCTTGTTCACGAGTGAGGGAAGAGTGGATCGTGAGATCGACAGGCGGATCGGTGCGGCGTCTTCAGTAATGCGGACGCTGTATCGATCCGTTGTGGTGAAGAAGGAGCTGAGCCGCAAGGCAAAGCTCTCAATTTACCGGTCGATCTACGTTCCCATCCTTACCTATGGTCATGAGCTTTGGATTATGACCGAAAGGACAAGATCACGGGTACAAGCGGCCGAAATGAGTGTCCTCCGCCGGGTGGCGGGGCTCTCCCTTAGAGATAGGGTGAGAAGCTCTGTCATCCGGAGGGAGCTCAAAGTAAAGCCGCTGCTCCTCCACATCGAGAGGAGCCAGATGAGGTGGTTCGGGCATCTGGTCAGGATGCCACCCGAGCGCCTCCCTAGGGAGGTGTTTAGGGCACGTCCGACCGGTAGGAGGCCACGAGGAAGACCCAGGACACGTTGGGAAGACTATGTCTCCCGGCTGGCCTGGGAACGCCTCGGGATCCCCCGGGAGGTGCTGGACGAAGTGGCTGGGGAGAGAGAAGTCTGGGCTTCCCTGCTTAGGCTGCTGCCCCCGCGACCCGACCTCGGATAAGCGGAAGAAGATGGATGGATGGATGGATGTCATGTCTGTGTGATCATGTTTTGTTTTAGTCATGTTCGGTTTTGTTTTTGGACTTTTTGTGCACTTTTTGTTTTGTTTTGTCACCATAGCAACCATTAGTTTTCACCTGTCACGTCACGCACCTGTTTCACGTTTTGAGTCACGCACCTGCTTTCACTAATCATGTCTATAGTATTTAAGTTCATTGTTTTCAGTTTGTCGTGCTGGCGACATCCTCACATTTATGCTATGTACATTCCTGACACTTGTTTTTATGTCCATCCTTCATGCTGCTATTTTTGTCCAAGCCAAGTAAGTTTTTGTTTATTAATGCTATAGTCTTTTGGTTTCATAGTTTGTTCTCCGTCACTGTGCGCGCTTTTCGTTTAATGTCAAGACTTGGTCCTGGGGTTTAGTTTTTCTAGAAGGCAACGGAAAGTTGGCTCGGGCGAGAAAAGTACAAACGAAAAGCGCGCACAGTGGCGGAGAACAAACTATGAAACCAAAAAACTATAGCATTAATAAACAAAAACTTACTTGGCTTGGACAAAAATAGCAGCATGAAGAATGGACATGAAAACAAGTGTCAGGAATGTACAGAGCATAAATGTGAGGATGTCGCCAGCACGACAAACTGAAAACAATGAACTTAAATACGACAGACATGATTAGTGAAAGCAGGTGCGTGACTCAAAACGTGAAACAGGTGCGTGACGTGACAGGTGAAAACTAATAGTTGCTATGGTGACAAAACAAAACAAAAAGTGCACAAAAAGTCCAAAAACAAAACCGAACATGACTAAAACAAAACATGATCGCAAAGACATGACAAAAAAAAAGAAATACACTTTATTGAGTTAACATTATTTCTTTATAGGGGGAAAAATGTGATGTTATGGGCTAGGAAATCTAACAACTACACTACCCAGCATGCAACGGGAGTGACAAGCATGCTCGGTAGCCCCGAAAAGTGTTGTTGCATGTCGCCAGCCGGCAGCTAAGAATGAGGTTATGAGCACGCTGTGAAAGTAAACGTCAAGAACTCAGCCAACACGCCTCGTCTGCATTATTTATAATTAGACAGACAACACATATACAGTGTGATTTTGTTTTGTTTACAAGGAAAGAAAAACAAAAGTTAAAAAAGGGAGATATGTTGTGTATATATGTATGTGCTGCAGTTGCTTTAAGAACGTTGCGACAGCTGCCGTAAAGGAGGTGCGTTGCTAGCCTGGTTGTTTCTGTTTACGCTCCATGGTTTCAGTTACCATGCCGACCCATTAGTTTTCACCTGTCATGTGTTCGGACTCACGCACCTGTTGTCAATCACGTCACTATTATTTAAAGGCCTACTAAAATGCGATTTCTTATTTAAACGGGGATAGCAGGTCCATTCTATGTGTCATACTTGATCATTTCGCGATATTGCCATATTTTTGCTGAAAGTATTTAGTAGAGAACATCGACGATAAAGTTCGCAACTTTTGGTCGCTGATAAAAAAGCCTTGCCTGTACCGGAAGTAGCAGACGAGTAGCGTGACGTCACAGGTTGTGGAGCTCCTCACATCCGCACATTGTTTACAATCATGGCCACCAGCAGCGAGAGCGATTCGGACCGAGAAAGCGACGATTTACCCATTAATTTGAGCGAGGATGAAAGATTTGTGGATGAGGAAAGTGAGAGTGAAGGACTAGAGGGCAGTGGGAGCGATTCAGATAGGGAAGATGCTGTGAGAGGCGGGTGGGACCTGATATTCAGCTGGGAATGACTAAAACAGTAAATAAACACAAGATATATATATACTCTATTAGCCACAACACAACCAGGCTTATATTTAATATGCCACAAACTAATCCCGCATAACAAACACCTCCCCCCTCCCGTCCATATAACCCGCCAATACAACTCAAACACCTGCACAACACACTCAATCCCACAGCCCAAAGTACTGTTCACCTCCCCAAAGTTCATACAGCACATATTTTTCCCCAAAGTCCCCAAAGTTACGTACGTGACATGCACATAGCGGCACGCACGTACGGGCAAGCGATCAAATGTTTGGAAGCCGCAGCTGCATGCGTTCTCACGGTACCGCGTCTGCGTGTCCAACTCAAAGTCCTCCTGGTAAGAGTCTCTGTTGTCCCAGTTCTCCACAGGCCAATGGTAAAGCTTGACTGTCATCTTTTGGGAATGTAAACAATGAAACACCGGCTGTGTTTGTGTTGCTGCAGTCGGCCTCAATACACCGCTTCCCACCTACAGCATTCTTCTTTGCTGTCTCCATTGTTCATTGAACAAATTGCAAAAGATTCACCAACACAGATGTCCAGAATACTGTGGAATTTTGCGATGAAAACAGACGACTTAATAGCTGGCCACCATGCTGTCCCAAAATGTCCTCCACAATCCGTGATGTCACGCGCTGACGTCATCATACCGAGACGTTTTCAGCAGGATATTTCGCGCAAAATTTAAAATTGCACTTTAGTAAACTAACCCGGCCGTATTGGCATGTGTTGCAATGTTAAGATTTCATCATTGATGTATAAACTATCAGACTGCGTGGTCGGTAGTAGTGGGTTTCAGTAGGCCTTTAAGCCATGGTTGCCAGGTAGTCGACCTGGCGTCATCACTCAGTGTACTCTGTTTATGCTCTGCCCATGCCATAGTCTTTGATTTCATAGTTCATGCTGCTCTGCTCTTTTCTGACCAAGTAAGTTTTTGTTTTATTCGTGTCACAGTAAGTGTTTTTGTTTCGTACCCATAGTCTGCCTAAGCGCAAGTTTTGTTTCCTTAGTCAAGTTGTGTCTCCGCCTTTTGTTTGCTTTTTTTTAGTGACAAGATTAAACATGTATTTACCTTCACGCCATGTCCGGTCTAGTTCCTTTGCATTCCGGGAAATCAATCCACGCAGGAAACTGCACCATAGTCCATGTCATGACACTAGGGGTGTCCGAAGTGCAGTCCGGGGGCCACTACGGCCCCATTGTAAAGAAAAATAAATTAACATTTCACAAAAAAAAAAACGAGAATATTGCGTGTGAATGTTGAAATGCACAAGCCGAACTTAAATGCTAATGTCAGCATGCTAACAGTTAGAATGCGTCAAGTACCAAGTCATGTGAGTATGAAGCGGACGCATGTAAAATTAGCAAAGAAAATTAGCATGCTAATGTTAGCATTTTAACATGTTAACGTTAAGCATGCTAACAGTACGCATGTGTCAAGTACCGAGTCATGAGTATGAAGCATACGCATGGAAGGTTAGCTAAGAAAGTTAGCATCATCGTCTGATTTGAGCCAGGTTTCGCTGAGACTAATGACGTTAAGATTGTCTCTAATGACCTCATTAACTAATAACGTTTTGGGAGACAATGCCCTTCTTGAATGCCCTTCTTCCATGCCAAACGCACCTCGTATTGTCGTATTTTGCGCTTCATAATGCGCCACACATTTTCGATGGGAGACAGGTCTGGACTGCAGGCGGGCCAGGAAAGTACCCGCACTCTTTTTTTTTTACAAAGCCACGCTGTTGTAACACGTGCTGAATGTGGCTTGGCATTGTCTTGCTGAAATAAGCAGGGGCGTCCATGAAAAAGACGGCGCTTAGATGGCAGCATATGTTGTTCCAAAACCTGTATGTACCTTTCAGCATTAATGGTGCCTTCACAGATGTGTAAGTTACCCATGCCACAGATGCTGGCTTTTGAACTTTGCATCGATAACAGTCTGGATGGTTCGCTTCCCTTTTGGTCCGGATGACACGATGTCGAATATTTCCAAAAACAATTTGAAATGTGGACTCGTCAGACCACAGAACACTTTTCCACTTTGCATGAGTCCATCTTAGATGATCTCGGGCCCAGAGAAGCCGGCAGCGTTTCTGGATGTTGTTGATAAATGGCTTTCGCTTTGCATAGTAGAGCTTTAACTTGCACTTACAGATGTAGCGACCAACTGTATTTAGTGACAGTGGTTTTCTGAAGTGTTCCTGAGCCCATGTGGTGATATCCTTTAGAGATTGATGTCGGTTTTTGATACAGTGCCGTCTCAGGGATCGAAGGCCACCGTCATTCAATGTTGGTTTCCGGCCATGCCGCTTACGTGCAGTGATTTCTCCAGATTCGCTGAAACTTTTAATGATATTAAGGACCGTAGATGTTGAAATCCTTAATTTTCTTGCAATTGCACTTTGAGAAACGTTGTTCTTAAACTGTTTGACTATTTGCTCACACAGTTGTGGACAAAGGGGTGTACCTCGCCCCATCCTTTCTTGTGAAAGACTGAGCATTTTTGGGGAAGCTGTTTTTATACCCAATCATGGCACCCACCTGTTCCCAATTTGCCTGCTCACCTGTGGGATGTTCCAAATAAGTGTTTGATGAGCATTCCTCAACTTTATCAGTATTTATTGCCACCTTTCCCAACTTCTTTGTCACGTGTTGCTGGCATCAAATTCTAAACTTAATGATTATTTGCAAAAAATTTTTTTTATCAGTTTGAACATCAATTATGTTGTCTTTGTAGCATATTCAACTGAATATGGGTTGAAAAGGATTTGCAAATCATTGTATTCCGTTTATATTTACATCTAACACAATTTCCCAACTCATATGGAAACAGGGTTTGTAAAAGTGGACTTCATAGCATCACATTGTTGGACTTGTAGCGGGCTGTGAATGATCAAAGATTGTTTATTGAGAGAGGATGATCTACCGGATGGTGTTGTACAGCGCACACCATGTGCTACACAAAGTACATTGGCAGTCTGTTACATCATCTTCTTTTTGTCACTTTTGAAAAATACAGAGGACATGACCTTGTTGTCCTCAATGGTAGTTACAGCCATGAAGGGGAACTGCACTTAAAAAAAAAAAAGTGCCTATCGTTCACAATCGTTATGAAAGACATGAAGGATTTATTTTATTTTTTTTATGCATTCTACATTGGCCCTAGTGTGTGAATGTGAGTGTGAATGTTGTCTGTCTATCTGTGTTGGCTCTGCGATGAGATGGCGACTTGTCCAGGGTGTACCCCGCCTTCCGCCCGTGTGATGCTGAGATAGGGACAAGCGGTAGAAAATGGATGGGATGGCATTCTAAATATTAAATAAAGGTAAATAAAAGTCTGCTTACCGCGGAGCCAAAAGGAGCTCCACTATTCCGCCCATAAAATCAGATAAATAACCATTTAAAAAGTGCCAACAATACTCCATATACATTTCGTGACTTGATTATTAACCAATTGTTACTGATATTGTTATTACAAACGCTAACGTAGACCAACTATTTATAGCGGCGCCGTGATCACTTCCTGTGTCCCGAGTGGTCTGCTGTTTCCTCGCTTCCTTGCTCCCTGTGAATGTATCCTAGATCCTAAATTATGCATCTCACCTAGACTAGCTGTTGATATAATCCGACAAATTGGGACTAGGGATGTCCGATAATATCGGACTGCCGATATTATCGGTCGATAAATGCTTTAAAATGTAATATCGGAAATTATCGGTATTGGTTTCAAAATGATCGGAATCGGTTTCAAAAAGTAAAATTTATGACTTTTTAAATCGCCGCTGTGTACACGGACGTAGGGAGGAGTACAGAGCGCCAATAAACCTTAAAGGCACTTCATTTCCATGCCGGCACAGTCACGTAATATCTACGGCTTTTCACACACACAAGTGAATGTATGGTCAACAGCCATACAGGTCACACTGAGGGTGGCCGTATAAACAACTTTAACACTGTTACAAATATTCGCCACACTGTGAACCCATACCAAACAAGAATGACAAACACATTTCGGGAGAACATCCGCACCGTAACACAACATAAACACAACAGAACAAATACCCAGAACCCCTTGCAGCACTAACTCTTCCGGGACGCTACAATATACACCCCCGCTACCCCCTACCCCCCAACCCCTCCCACCTCAACCTCCTCATGCTCTCTCAGGGAGAGCATGTCCCAAATTCCAAGCTGCTGTTTTGAGGCATGTTAAAAAAAATAATGCACTTTGTGACTTCAATAATAAATATGGCAGTGCCATGTTGGCATTTTTTTTCCATTACTTGAGTTGATTTATTTTGGAAAACCTTGTTACATTGTTTAATGCATCCAGCGGGGCATCACAACAAAATTAGTCATAATAATGTGTTAATCGGTTGATATCGGAATCGGTAATTAAGAGTTGGACAATATCGGAATATCGGATATCAGCAAAAAAGCCATTATCGGACATCTCTCGTTGGGACACTTTGATAGCCATTTAGGACCCGGAACTGGTGAGGACGACATGAAAAGCACTTGTTCCCTTCCGACGTCCCACCCTGTTTCTTCGCGAGGATCATGAGACAATCTACATCTAAATGGGAATATATGAACATCCGAGCAGTCGGTATCCTAATGACAGCAGACCTTGAACAGTAAGTGATGTTTGATTATGTTTGATGGCTCTCATGAAGTCTACACTAAGTAATAATCAGTGATGACAAACAACAAAAAATGCATGATCGCATGAATGTGTCTCCGTGGTGAAGGCCGCGTAGTCCAGTGGTCCCCAACCACCGGTCCGGTACCGGTCCGTGACGCATTTGCTAGCGGGCCGCAGGAAAACATTAAATAATTTACAAACGACTGCATTTTGTCCCACTTAACTTTGGCCCGTCCCACTAGGGCAGTGGTTCTTAACCTGGGTTCGATGGAACCCTAGGGGTTCGGTGAGTCAGCCTCAGGGGTTCTACGGAGCCTCCGCCGCGGAGGTCAAGACACACCCTATCGGCTTTATGGATACGGCAACAGCAGAAGTCAGACTGATTTGCATGTGTGTAATTTGTTGTGAGTTTATGCACTGCGTTGGTTTTGTTCTTTGAACAAGGTGATGTTGATGCACGGTACATTTTGTGCACCAGTAAAAAAAACATAACTTTGTCTTGAAATTGAAAGAAGGGTTCGGTGAATGCGTACCTCCAACAAGGTTAATAACCACTGCACTAGACACACCAATAAGCTTGTTTATACTGTAGATGTACAATAAAACTCCTGACAGGAAGTTGCCATTTGTTATATTTGGTATAAGAACCCTTGTGGTGAAGAAGGAGCTGAGCCGGAAGGCAAAGCTCTCAATTCACCGGTCGATCCACGTTCCTATCCTCACCGATGGTCATGAGCTTTGGGTTATGACCGAAAGGACAAGATCACGGGTACAAGCGGCCGAAATGAGTTTCCTCCGCCGGGTGGCGGGTCTCTCCCTGTGATCGGTCGGTTGTGAGTTCAAATCCCGGCCGAGTCATACCAAAGACTATAAAAATGTGACCCATTACCTTCCTGCTTGGCACTCAGCATCAGGATCTTCGTATTGTGAGGTCCCTTAGAGATAGGGTGAGAAGCTCTGCCATCCGGGAGGAACTCAAAGTAAAGCCGCTGCTCCTCCACATCGAGAGGAGCCAGATGAGGTGGTTCGGGCATCTGGTCAGGATGCCACCCGAACGCCTCCCTAGGGAGGTGTTTAGGGCACGTTCGACCGGTAGGAGGCCACAGGGAAGACCCAGGACACGTTGGGAAGACTTTGTCTCCCGGCTGGCCTGGTAACGCCTCGGGATCCCCCGGGAAGAGCTGGACGAAGTGGCTAGGGAGAGGGAAGTCTGGGCTTCCCTGCTTAGGCTGCTGCCCTCGCGACCCGACCTTGGATAAGCAAAAGAAGATGGATGGATGGATTGAACGGCCACGGCATTCACCTCTCATCCTCAGTCACTAACCTGAGTGTTAGAATGGACCCTCTCCTGACCTTTGAGGCTCACATAAAACAACTGTGCAAGACCTCCTTCTACCACCTCAGGAACATTGCAAAACTCCACCCCTCACTCACTCTCTCTGATGCCGAGAGGCTCGTCCACGCCTTTGTCTCCTCCAGGCTCGACTACTGCAACTCACAGCAAGAACATCCAGAAGCTGCAGTACATACAAAATAGTGCTGCTAGGATCCTGATGAGAGTGCGGAAATACGACCACATCACACCGGTTCTATAATAATAATTTCGCCACACCTAGTGTGTGTGTGACAATCATTGGTACTTTAACTTTTAACTTTTTCTCAAAACCCTTCACTGGCTTCCTGTTCCACTCGGGATGGAATACAAAGTCTCCCTACTAAATCACCAGTGCCTCCATTGAAATACCTCCCTCTACCTCAAAGAACTGGTCACCCCCAAATCCTCCACACGACACCTACGCTCCGGACAGGCTAACCTCCTCCAACCTCTGAGGACAAAGTTCCGAACCATGGGTGACCGGGTTTTCTGCTCCGCCGCTCCCAGTCTGTGGAACGCTCTCCCTGACCACCTGAGGGCACCACAGACTGTGAATGCTTTAAAAAAAGGCTTAAAAACACTCCTTTAAAAAAAAAAAAAAAAAAAAAAAAGCATTTTGATAGATTTATGTGTGCTACTTCTAGCTATTAGGCTGTTCTAGTTTTTATTAAATTTTACTTTTTATTTTACTCGTTGGGGGCAGCTATTTGTTGTTCTAGCTTTGTTTTTGTTTTTTTAAATGCACTGTAGCACTTTGAAATTGTTTGTTCAATGTAAAGTGCTTTTACAAATATTATTATTATTATTATTATTAACTTTGTGACATGATACAATGCACATTAATGAACATATAAAATATAAATGTGACAGATTGTAGCCAAACGATGATTTCCATCTGCATTTCATTGAAAAGAAACAAGCCCAGGGCTCCCACTAATTCAGCGTTATTGTCAAGACGTGGTCTATGGGATGTTCGTTTTCCCGAGTTGTAAGGAAGTTTGGAGTGGACAAGACGTGCAGGTAAAGACATGATTTTATTTTAACGCTAACAAAAGATACAAAACTAAAGGCGGAGAACAAACTTGACTAATGACACAAAAACTAGCACTTGGGCAAAAAACTATGAACATGAAACAAATAAACACTGACTGCGACAAGAATATAGACAAAACTCACTTGGCATGGAACTATGGTAGCATGGGTAACATGGGTAGCAGACGTCAAACAGAGTTAATGTCGCCAGGCTGACTTCCTGGCAACTATCGGCTTAAATAGTCTTGAACATGATTAACGACAGGTGTGTGAGTCCAAATGAATCAGGTGCGTGACATGAGGACAGGTGAAAACGAATGGGTTGTCATGGAAACAAAACAAACAAGAGTGCACAAAGAGTCCAAAAACCAAACCGAACATAACCAAAACAAAACATGATCACACAGACATGACCGTTATAGTGAGTTGTATTTTTCATGCACTTATTTTTGCTGTATTTATCTGGCACAAGTGGAAAGCCGGTCCCTGAAAATAATGCCCACATTAAACCGGTCCGTGTTGCAAAAAAGGTTGGGGACCACTGACACAAAAACCTCATTTAAACAGGAAGGTCTGCACCACTCATATATTGTCTTAGTGCCTACTATTATTACATGCAATTTTATACTTTGCACGCTCTGTTTAGTGCGTGGTATTTGGATCTTAGTAGTAGTCCAACTATCCCAGAGAGAGCAGTTAAAAAGTCCATTACGCTGATGGGCACAGGAGTTCTAGAGGCAGCGATAATAACCGATGCCGTCGGTCAACGTCCTACAGCTCGGCATTAAAACCTCCGCGTCCTTCCGCGTGTTACCACTTCCCCGGGGTGTTATCCTCCTCGCACCCAGCTGCTTTGACAGGTCAGTTAATACTGACATTATCTCCCAGCGCCACAATGACAGCTCGAGCTGCAGGGAGCCACTCATTAACTCCGCCCGGGCATGTACGGGGACGTGTGCCTCCGAGCGGCTGCGCGTGCGTGTGTTGATTACTGGGACGGAAGTCATTAGCCAAGTCTAACAAGTGTTAAAGAGATGAGGGACAATCCAAATGTTTATCTCAGCGAGGATAACAGATTGGTGTCACCGTTCAGGCGTATCACGGAGCACTCTGTGGAGGTCGTACTGTAGACACTACCTTGTAGAGTACACAAGCGTGTGTGTGTGAGTGTGTGTGTGTGTGTGTTCTGGCAATGCTTACTTAATGGGGACATCGCTCTGTTTACAGTCACCTTTAGGGGACCTTAGGCGGTATGGGGACAAAAAAACAGGTCCCCTAAAGGGAAACCTTTTTAAAGGGGAACATTATCACAATTTCAGAAGGGTTAAAACCATTAAAAATCAGTTCCCAGTGGCTTATTTGATTTTTTGAAGTTTTTTTCAAATTTTTACCCATCACGCAATATCCCTAAAGAAAGCTTCAAAGTGCCTGATTTTAACCATCGTTATATACACCCGTCCATTTTCCTGTGACGTCACATAGTGATGCCAACACAAACAAACATGGCACATAGAACAGCAAGCTATAGTGACATTAGCTCGGATTCAGACTCGGATTTCAGCGGCTTAAGCGATTCAACAGATTACGCATGTATTGAGACGGATGGTTGTAGTGTGGAGGCAGGTAGCGAAAACGAAATTGAAGAAGAAACTGAAGCTATTGAGCCATATCGGTTTGAACCGTATGCAAGCGAAACCGACAAAAACGACACGACAGCCAGCGACACGGGAGAAAGCGAGGACGAATTCGGCGATCGCCTTCTAACCAACGATTGGTATGTGTTTGTTTGGCATTAAAGGAAACTAACAACTATGAACTAGGTTTACAGCATATGAAATACATTTGGCAACAACATGCACTTTGAGAGTGCAGACAGCCCAATTTTCATCAATTAATATATTCTGTAGACATACCCTCATCCGCTCATCAGCAGGCCAGGGAAGCTAGGGTCGATATTCTTCTCTTGATCATTTTCGGTGGCATAAGGGACGGTGTGAGCCAAGACATCCAGGGGGTTTAGCTCACTCGTCTGCGGGAACAAACTGCCGCCATTGCTTGCCGTGCTACCGAGGTCCTTTGTCCCTGAATTGCTCACACACTCCAGCAGATTCAATGGGGGTCTGGCGGCAGATTTCTTTGACTTTATCGTTGGAAATGCATCTGCTTTGAGTGTCACAGGATATCCACACATTCTTGCCATCTCCGTCGTAGCATAGCTTTCGTCGGTAAAGTGTGCGGAACAAACGTCCAATTTCTTGCCACTTTCGCATCTTTGGGCCACTGGTGCAACTTGAATCCGTCCCTGTTCGTGTTGTTACACCCTCCGACAACACACTGACGAGGCATGATGTCTCCAAGGTACAGAAAACAGTCGAAAAAACGGAAAATAACAGAGCTCATTTGACTCGGTGACGTTGTGACGTCATCGCTCCGAGAGCAAATAATAGAAAGGCGTTTAATTCGCCGAAATTCACCCATTTAGAGTTCGGAAATCGGTAAAAAAAAAAAAGGTATTTTTTCTGCAACATCAAGGTATATATTGACGCTTACATAGGTCTGGTGATAATGTTCCCCTTTAAACGATAGTCAGATCCATTCTGAAGATACCTAAGTGATTTGCTTCGTGGCTGCTGTATCGCCTCTGAGTTGGTGAAAGTTAATTCAAGATTATAACTCACACCTCTCACTTACATAGTAGAAGAATGTGGCCACAAACCGAGACGTTGGTCAACTTTGACATTCAACTTAGACCCGGAGATGGCAAAAAAGACGTAAAAAGATGTTCGTTTGCGGCCCTTTTTTTTTTTTTTTTACCTTTTGTGTGGATTATGATTTCGTCCCCATCCAAACGAGAACATATGAACAGTCATTATCCTCGTGAGAGCAGACATTGTACAGTAAGGGACTGTTTTATTATGTTTGTAGTTGTGGAAGTGGCTTCCTAGCAGCTCCACTGTAGACACGGCACAAGAGCCAAGCGTGCAGGTTTAACAAAGCTTTAATGTGTTCAACAAGTCTTTTTCGGCATGTCGTGACGTTGCCGTCATTCCCAATCCTCTCTCTCTCTGTGCTCCCGACCGCTTACTGTTAAAGACAACAGATGATTAGATTAACACGTACCATCTGTGAAATCTAATCACCTGCCAGCTGTGTCTTGCCGTCAGCACATGCCCCGCCCCTGCCCGCTGGTGTTCGTCTTCAGTCCTATGGACAGCGGCGGTGACTTTTCCTCCTACAGGCAGCGCTGACTGTACCTGCCCCCACAGTAGTTTATATATCTTCTTCAGCACTTAGCAATACTACGACATGATACATAGTGTCGTTGAAGGGAAAAGCGAACGTTGCAACTGCAAAATGCTTCAAATGAGCAAAATACGTAAATATTACATGTTATTAAGAATGTGCTTGCTACTACATTACATCTACTTACTCTGTGTATATAAAACGTTGATGGAGGTTTTTTTTTTATTTTTTAGAGCGCTTTGTAGGCGGAATTTGGCATCTCCGATTAGATCCATTGTTAGCTGACTTTTGCTAACATTTATTTACGAGTTAGAATGTGTAAAAAAAAACCATGTGTTCTTGTCTTACATATGGATTGTGAATGAAAGCCAACATTCCAAAGTAGTGCAGTTCCTCTTTAAGATGAGTCAGCCAGGTGAGTTTATAACAAGGCACATTGTGTTCATAAATTGATGCTAAATTGAGGCTTTGGTGATGGGGGGGGTAATCAACGGACTGAATTAAGGGGTAATTGCAGTGTGTATGCATGTAATTGGAAGTTGAATAAGCTTTGGTCTTGCCCCACTCTGTCTTTGTGTAGGAACCAGAGAGCATTTTTAGATTAGAGGTGAGATCTACAGGCTTGTACTGTATTACCGGTACTCAGGGGAAAAAAAATTGTCAAGGTGTTTAGTGGTTTTCAGTTTATTTTATATTTATATTTTCCAAAATGGAGAAATACGTCCTGTCCTTTTTACAAATCAATTTTTGTCTGTTGGTGAATGGGCGTCTTTGACAAGCTTTTTAATATCACAAAGGTTTATTATGACCTTTATACACGACTGAGATACAAGGTATTGTACTCCAAGGTTTTTTCTTTTAAATATTTGTGAATGACTGTGGAAAAGTAGCTTTGCCTATAAAGAAAGTGTGATCCTTTTCTCTTTTTCCAACTGTCATATTCGCAATCTTTTTGAAACGCTTACATTTTCGATTTTAACCTCATTAAATTTGCTTATAATGTAATGCTGCTTTTCCTATGGTGGGACTAATTAAATTAATAATATTACTCCAAGCAAGATCAGTGGCTCTTTTCTCCATTTGGCCACCTGGATATATCTCATATGAATAATTGAAAAGAATCGAACAATCTCTTTTTCCTTCTATGTCATTAGTTTTAATGGGATTTTATCAAATAAAATCATCTCTGATATGAGTGTAAAACACCAACAGCATGCCACATTTAATAAAAAAATCTCAAAGGAATTTGAATAATACATAAAAAATGATATCTGCATGAGTTTGGGCAAATAGATATGATAGTGCTGATAATGTTTCTGCTTATCTAGTGTGCGTTATCAAGTGTTACAATCAAATCTGTGTAATGTGTTCATGATTATGTGCCATTGACAATGTAATGATTGAAGTTATCTTATTAAAGCTGCACATGCTGGCCAGAGACTATTGCTTCTCACGGCAACATCTAATGTTCACTATGACGACACCACTGAAGACTACACCTGATGGCAGATAATACAAATGTGACGATTAACCATAGAGAGGGGCATGGAGCTTAATGCGACATATCGACCAAAGTGCTACAGGTGTCTAAGTCCCGGCCACTAATTGCAACATGACAAAAGTGGCACATAATTTAGTGTATAGTACTAAAGTATATACAAAACCCAAAACCAGTGAAGTTGGCACGTTGTGTAATTTGTAAATAAAAACAGAATACAATGATTTGCAAATCCTTTTCAACTTATATTCAATTGAATAGACTGCAAAGACAAGATATTTAATGTTCAAACTGAGAAACTTAATTTGTTTTTGCAAATAATCATTAATTTAGAATTTAATGGCAGCAACACGTTGCAAAAAAGTTGTCACAGGGGCATTTTTACCACTGTGTTACATGGCCTTTCCTTTTAACAACACTCAGTAAACGTTTGGGAACTGAGGAGATCAATTTTTGAAGTTTTTCAGGTGGAATTCTTTGTCATTCTTGCTTGATGTACAGCTTAAGTTGTTCAACAGTCCGGGGTCTCCGTTGTCGTATTTTGCGCTTCATATTGCGCCACACATTTTCAATGGGAGACAGGTCTGGACTACAGGCAGGCCAGTCTAGTACCCACACTCTTTTACTATGAGGCCACGCTGTTGTAACACGTGGCTTGCCATTGTCTTGCTGAAATAAGCAGGGGCGTCCATGATAACGTTGCTTGGATGGCAACATATGTTGCTCCAAAACCTATATGTACCTTTCAGCATTAATGGTGCCTTCACAGATGTGTAAGTTATCCATGCCTCGGGCACTAATACACCCCCATACCATCACAGATGCTGGCTTTTGAACATTGCGTCTATAACATCCCGGATGGTTCTTTCCTCTTTGGTCCGGAGGACACAACGTCCACAGTTTCCATAAACAATTTGAAATGTGGACTCGTCAGATCCACAGAACATTTTTCCACTTTGCATCAGTCCATCTTAGATGAGCTCGGGGCCCAGCGAAGCCAGCAGCGTTTCTGGGTGTTGTTGATAAATGGCTTTCGCTTTGCATAGTAGAGTTTTAACTTGCACTTACAGATGTAGCGACCAATTGTAGTTACTGACAGTTGTTTTCTGAAGTGTTCCTGAGCCCATGTGGTGATATCTTTTACACACTGATGTCGCTTTTTGATGCAGTACCGCCTGAGGGATCGAAGGTCTGTAATATCGCTTACGTGCAGTGATTTCTCCAGATTCTCTGAACCATTTGATGATATTACGGACGGTCGATGATGAAATCCCTAAATTTCTTGCAATAGCTCGTTGAGAAATGTTGTTCTTAAACTGTTGGACAATTTGCTCACGCATTTGTTCACAAAGTGGTGACCCTCGCCCCATCCTTATTTGTGAATGACTGAGCATTTCATGGAAGCTGCTTTTATGCTGTTGCGTCGACCAGCTCTTCCTCCCAGGGAATCTAAGTTACTGGTCAATCCCAAGTTCTTTCGATGACATGTATGCTGAGTAAGAAGGACCATCAAGACAGAATTGGAATATTTTCAAGTTTTACTAAAGCTTTAGAAGGTCAACCTAACCAATACATTAGTATCAGCTACTCTAGTTGATCTCCCATTCAAACGGAAAAGCCCACTCCTTGCACACAAAGAAAGCCCCCAGCTCCCCCCTCGCAACACTGATAAGGAAAAAGAGTGGGGGTTGTAGTTCGCATTCCAATGGTTTAAGACAGTGGTTCTCAACCTTTTTTCAATGATGTACCCCCTGTGGACATTTTTTTAATTCAAGTACCCACTAATCAGAGCAAAGCATTTTTGGTTGAAAAAAAGAGATAAAGAAGTAAAATACAGCACTAAATCAGTTTATTACATTGTATAACAGTGCAAAATATTGCTCATTTGTAGTGGTCTTTCTTGAACTATTTGGAAAAAAAGATAGGTTTTTATTTATATTTATAAAGGATTTTTGAATTGTTGCTATTTTTAGAATATTTAAAAAAAATCTCACGTAGCCCTTGGCATACCTTCAATTACCCCCAGGGGTACGCGTACCCCCATTTGAGAACCACTGGTTTAAGACACTAAACAGGCATCTGAGAACCTAAAAAGAAACTAGTAGAATATACAAAGGAAAAGTACTAGATACTCTAAACATGGCTATGTAAGAAGAAAGAACTCTTAAACATATATGCATCCTCCACAATACCCAATGGCACCCACCTGCTCCCAATTAGCCTGTTCACCTGTGGGATGTTCCAAGTAAGTGTTTGATGAGCTATCCTCAACTTTCTCAGTCTGTTTTGCCATTTGTGCCAGCTTTTTTGAAACATGTTGCAGGCATCAAATTCCAAATGAGCTAATATGTTATGTTTACGGAGGGGGTGACGGCAAACAGACACCAGGGGGCAGTATATACAATTATTTATTATATATATAGTCAATATATATATATATATATATATATAAATAATAATAAACAATACTACTGACCTAAGGAAATGGAGTGTGAACTATATCCAAAAGGGAATGGTGTAAGACTATGTGTAGAATTTAACTGAAGTGAGTGTTACCAACGTGTTGAACGAGATACGCGGAAGTCCAGGGGGCAGGCAGATGATCCGGGGCGAGAGCGAGGCGTCAGAATCCAGGGACGAGCAAGAGGTCGAGGAACGAAGAAGGCAGTCAGAGTCCACAGGGAGATCCAGGGAAAAATGAGATGCACAGCTCACTTTCCAGGTGACGAAGGGTACTGCGGGGACACGGGAGAAGACAAGGGACAAATCAAGGCACGGAGAGGAAACACGAATAGAGAGCATGAAGCTTGTTGCTTACGGTACACCATGAGAAAACTTAAGTTCCCGCCCCGATCCTAGGGTCCACTGGTCTTTTAACCAGCTCGCCCTCATCAGTTTCAGGTGTGATGATTGCCGGTGATTGATTGCAGCTGGTGGCTGCTACAGGGCGGGGATGCGCGCGGCGCGTCCCTGGATGTGCGCACCCGTGGGCGTGTCCCGAGGTGCGCACAGACGGATGAGCGGCGTTGGCAGGAGCCTGAGCCGTAACAGTACCCCCCTCCTTATGGACAGATTCCAGATGTCCAACATACTCACGAAACAAGGGAGGGTGGAGGGGAGAACTGGTGGTGGGTCGCCGGCCCCATTGTCCCCGAATCCACCGAGGACGAGTCTGATGGCGGCGGCGAGAAGAACGCCGCTGAAGCCGGCGAGGCGGGCGACCAAGGGACGGCCACCATCTTGGCCGTCGGGAAGGCAGACGTGATTGGCGCCATGGTGCGTCTCGCCGGAAACGAGGATATGACGTCGTCGGCGGCGTGGAAGCGGCAGACGTCGGCGGCGGTGTGGAGGAAGATGTCATCGGCGAGGCAGGCGTGGAGGAAGACGTCATCGGCGAGGCAGGCGTGGAAGCAGCAGACGTCATTGGCGGCGTGGAAGCGGCAGACGTCATCGGCGCCGTGGAAGCGGCAGACGTCAAAGGCGTGGAAGCAGCGGACGTCAAAGCCGGAGACGAGGAGGGCAGCTGAGGAGCTGGCCGAGGTGCTGAAGTCGGCGGAGCAGGCCGAGGTGCTGGAGTCGGCGGAGCAGGCCGAGGTGCTGGAGTCGGCGGAGCAGGCCGAGGTGCTGGAGTCGGCGGAGCAGGCCGAGGTGCTGAGGTCGAGGCCAGCCTGGGAGCTGGTGGAGACGTGGGGGCCAGCCTGGGAGCTGGTGGAGACGTGGGGGCCAGCCTGGGAGCTGGTGGAGACGTGGGGGCCAGCCTGGGAGCTGGTGGAGACGTGGGGGCCAGCCTGGGGACTGGTGCTAGCTCGGAGACTAGCTGAGGGGCTGGTGCTAGCTCGGAGGCTAGCCGAGGGGCTGGTGCTAGTTCGGAGGCTAGCCGAGGGGCTGGTGCTAGCTCGGACGCTAGCCGAGGGGCTGGTGCTAGCTCGGACGCTAGCCGAGGGGCTGGTGCTAGCTCGGACGCTAGCCGAGGGGCTGGTGCTAGCTCGGACGCTAGCCGAGGGGCTGGTGCTAGCTCGGACGCTAGCCGAGGGACAGGTGCTAGCTCGGACGCTAGCCGAGGGACAGGTGCTAGCTCGGACGCTAGCCGAGGGACAGGTGCTAGCTCGGACGCTAGCCGAGGGACAGGTGCTAGCTCGGACGCTAGCCGAGGGACAGGTGCTAGCTCGGACGCTAGCCGAGGGACAGGTGCTAGCTCGGACGCTAGCTCGGGGACAAGTGCTGGTAGCGTGGTTGGTGGGTGCGGCCAGGCAAACTGAAAGATAGATGGTAGCGGTCTTGCTGGCCGCAGCTGTGCTACCTCACCAGCACGGCTGTCGGTACCATTCCCCCCCTCCAAAGGCGGATTCCAGACGCTTCCAGTAGACTGAGTCTCTAAGGGTGGGAGGAGGGTGTCCAGGCGACGAGAAAATTCCTCCTTGCTTATCTCGCTACTGAACATGCCTTTCCAAGACTGCTCGGCAGGACAAGACAAATCCTCTGGTTTGAAGCGAAAAAAAAGAAAAAGACATGGTGAATGGGGCAAGAGGCAGAAAAAAAAAAATTCACAGGGGGCGGAACTAAAGTCACTGGGGGCGGGGCTAAAGAACTGTGCCGTCAGGTCCTTAATTTTGGCGGGAACTTACTGCTATGTTTACGGAGGGGGTGACGGCAAACAGACACCAGGGGGCAGTATATACAATTATTTATTATATATATAGTCAATATATATATATATATATATATAAATAATAATAAACAATACTACTGACCTAAGGAAATGGAGTGTGAACTATATCCAAAAGGGAATGGTGTAAGACTATATGTAGAATTTAACTGAAGTGAGTGTTACCAACGTGTTGAACGAGATACGTGGAAGTCCAGGGGGCAGGCAGATGATCCGGGGCGAGAGCGAGGCGTCAGAATCCAGGGACGAGCAAGAGGTCGAGGAACGAAGAAGGCAGTCAGAGTCCAGAGGGAGATCCAGGGAAAAATGAGATGCACAGCTCACTTTCCAGGTGACGAAGGGTACTGCGGGGACACGGGAGAAGACAAGGGACAAATCAAGGCACGGAGAGGAAACACGAATAGAGAGCATGAAGCTTGTTGCTTACGGTACACCATGAGAAAACTTAAGTTCCCGCCCCGATCTTAGGGTCCACTGGTCTTTTAACCAGCTCGCCCTCTTCAGTTTCAGGTGTCTGTTTGCCGTCACCCCCTCCGTAAACACAACATAATATTTGCAAAAAATAACAAAGTTTACCAGTTTGTACGTTAAGTGTCTTGTCTTTGCAGTCTATTCAATTGAATATAGGTTGAAAAGGATTTGCAAATCGTTGTATTCTGTTTTTATTTACGATTTACACAGCGTGCCAACTTCACTGGTTTTGGGTTATGTAAATTATAGTACTAAAGTATTATAGTATATAGTACTAAAGTGACACAGCATATTTCTGTAGCGCGTTCAAGGACCCTCTATTGAAGTTAGAAACACCGGCATCACTAGTTTTTAAAGACAGTGTGAGGCCTAACCCCCACTAGATGCACTTATAATAAATGTATTATCCTTCATATTACCCACAGATGATAAATCGTCTGTGTATCGGCTAATCTCTTCACTTTGAAGTAAAGGGAAACTTGATATACAGTATTTATGATCATATTTAAATGCGTAATAACAGGCGATATGAGGCTGTGGGGGCGGTGGCTCCTGCAGAAACGTATTAGAAATTGAATTTACTGCGTCATGAGCTTAACTTGATTAATTGTTTTAATTACCACCTTACTACAATTTAAAGACAGTATAAGTGTCATAATGTTTTTGTTTTTTTATCCCTACCATGGTTATTTGAGTAAATGTACTTGCTCAAATTGTCTCACATTCCACACTACAATATAATGCCATGCTCAGGTGAGCTTTGCTCGTTACGTGACCTCAAGATGCGGAGGACAGCAGACGGCGTGCAGGTGAAAGTATATGTAATGACAAAACAGTAGTGCAGTGTTGAAGTGCACAGGCAGCAGGGAAATGCTAATACACAAATCATCCCTTGCAGAAAAGCAAACAAAACGTTGACATTGAACCGGCAGCTGATAAGCTGCAACAGCTGAAACTAAATAGACTTGATTAGACAAACGAGAACAGGTGCGTCGGCAAACAAAGTGAAAGTGTAAAGCATAACCGGGAGTAGAACTGCAAAATAAGAGCGCAAGACAGACATCAAACATAGGAAAACACAAATCCACACGATCCTGACAATAATATTATGCATAAAGACTATGTTTACACGGCCGGCCAAAGTGGCCCAAATTGTTTTTTTTTTAAATCTGATATTTCTCCAGCTGACTGTTTGGATTACAACTAGAATATGATCTTTATCAGACTCCAGTACAAACTCGCACATGCCCTAATGTGGCCCCAATGTGGCCTTGATTGTTATGATCCGTTGCCCTGATCATGTTTTGTTCTGTTAGTTTGACGACCTCAGTTCTGTTTTCAGCACCCTTGGGTTTGTGTTTTGGTTTCCATGGGTGCTGATTAGTTTCACCTGCCTCTGATTAGTGTTCGGGATGCTCACCTGCTCCTGGGCACTAATCAGAGAGCAACTTATTCCTGTCTTTCGCCACACACTGTCTGGCTGTCTCATTTGCTTCCATGCAACGAGTTACGTCGTCTACTTATTTAATTCCTTATGCTAAGCTTTCGCGTCAGCTTCCTTAGCTTTGCTTGTGTAACGGAGTTAAAATGCACCTTTGTTATTTATTATATTTTGTTTGTGAATTTTATCTCCAAATAGTTATCTTGTCTGCTCGCCTATGAGAGGGCGGTTAGATATCTTTTTGTCCCTCCTGAGCTCCTGTAGTTCTCCTGGGTTGTGTAGCCCCTCCCTTCTCCACTCACAGAAAAGTTTCACATGGCTGAGGGTGAGTCTTGGTCGGACGGTCCCACCGACCTTTTCCTTATTTTTCGGTAGAAATTAGGTCTTTAATTAATGAATGTGTGTACCAAGAATGTGAATATGTTTACCTGTGTTGTCCTCTAGTTTTAAGTTCAGATTCCAGGTAACATTACATCGCTAACATTGGCGCCAAACGGCCGCTCTTTGTTATATGAGACTTGTTCAGTGTGTGCGTGCGTGCGTGTGTGTGTGTGTGTGCGTACATGTGTAGGTAATGAGACTTGTTCAGTGTGTGCGTGTGTGTGCGTGCGTGCGTGTGTGTGTGTGCCTACATGTGTAGGTAATGAGACTTGTTCAGTGTGTGCGTGCGTGCGTGCGTGTGTGTGTGTGTGCCTACATGTGTAGGCACACACACATCCCATATGAAAGGACTTGAACCTCCAACCATTCTAGTCACAGGTGAAAGATTTAAGACGCAATGACATGAGTTGGCCACCATATGCAATGGCGGACAAGGCAAAATGCAATCAATCTATCAAAATCGCCACTCTGTGTCTGGGGTACAAACAGTGTTTGACTTACATACTTCAAGACAGACTCCTAAAGCAGATTTTAGAAAAAGGCTCTGCTTACCTTGTTTATGTTTGGCCAACAATTGAGTCTGTCCAGAAGAGTGCAAGAGGTGTCCAATTCTCAGCGTGTCGCCCGGACGAGGCCCCCAAATTGTTGCGGTTTGGACCAGTTGTTCCTCCCAGGGAATTCAAGTCACAAGTCGCTCCCAAGCTCTTTACGACACTTAAAGCTGAGTTGAAAAACCACCAGAGACAGAATAGGTATTTTGTAATATATTTGCAAAGCTTTGCATATATATATATATACATTTAGACCAGTCCAGTATAGAACATTCTATCGCGCCGCCATGATGGTCTGTTTCCCCTCGACCAAAACCCTCTCCTCTTAAGTCTGTCTTCCTCCCCCCCTGGCAGTCATGTCTCTCTAGCCAAAACAAATGCTTATTATCGCTCTCTCTAACATTCCTCACTTCAAGATTAAGCACACAGTTTTGCAGACAACCAAAAGACCACATTTGGAAGAAAAACACTAGCTGTTTTGTAATATGACAATGAAATAAAAAGAAGTAACACTTAAATTCGGATATATGTAAATATCTGCCTCCGACAGTAATGAGACTTGTTCAGTGTGTGTGTGCGTGCGTGCGTGTTTGTGCGTGCGTGCGTGCGTGGGTGCGTGCGTGTGTGTATGTGCTTACGTGCGTAGGTAACAGTGTTATTCTGTGTGTTTAGGCGTAAGCCAAAGAAAGACGGGATACCGACATTGTCTGATTGTCGCCCGCAGGTTTGTGGTTTTATTTTATTTCCTAAGGTGTTAACTATAGCAAATGTTGCATGTTTTGTTCTGCCACGGAATGGCGCTTAGAATATACATTTCAATATTTTACAGACTGTTTGTATCTGTCTTTTTCATTGCAAATGGTTAAAGATGTATATGTGACAGAAAAGTTTCACATGGCTGAGGGCGTAAGCCAAAGAAAGACGGGATACCGACATTGTCTGATTGTCGCCCGCAGGTTGGAAGGAAAATAAATGAAGCTGAGAACAATGGAAAAAGTCTCATCATTGTGCCGACCCAGTACAGTTACACTTCCCATGTGATTGGCACGCTGGTTTTATTTATTTTGTATCCTGTATGATTCATGCGAATACATCATTGTCTCACCTGCACCGTGCCTCCGGAGTTCCTGCTGCATCTTGGGAGAACGACCCGCGCATAACCATGCGACCACGACGTTACAGTGATGTCGCTTGCATGTACAGTTCAATAAAGTGAAAACAAAGGAAGTTGATCGGATCCCGTAAATGAACAAGGCAGTCGCTACCACTACTACAAAATAAAATATAACTTAAAAATGTGTGTTTTTTACTTCAAAATAAATGAATGTAACATATGAATGAATATAGTGTAACATATCTGGGAGTATTTTGATCTTTTTATGGCTGTTAAGCAGAGGAGACACAGACATCAACGTGGATCTACAATAGCTTTATATTTCTACTCACGTAAACAACTTACGCAATGTACGTAACGTGTAAGCAAATACAAGACAGCGTCAATTCCGGTCTTTCAACAATCGCTGTTTTTTTTCGGAATCACAGTATATACAGTAATATGTATATCTTCATATAGCCTATTATCTGCACACTATTGACTAGTGATGCAATGAAAATTAGGCGATAAAATACTCTGTTCACCGAAACCGGATGTTGTGATAACGTATCCACTTCCGTTAGTGGGCTGCGTCTTTCCCCGCGCACATGATCGACGTAGCTCGCCCAAAAATGACGTATTCAGGTCGCATTTTTCTTTAGACTGAGGTCACTTTTGAAAAGATTAGACTCCAATTGGATTCGGGCTACCTTCTGATGCGAAAAGATCAGATTTTAAGCACTTCGGAGCGTTTAGACTGGTAGAAAATATCCGATTCGTGTCACTTAAGGGCATACTTGCCAACCCTCCCGGATTTTCCGGGAGACTCACGAAATTCAGCGCCTCTCCTGAAAACCTCCCGGGACAAATTTTCTCCCGAAAATCTCCCGAAATTCAGGCGGAGCTGAAGGCCACGCCCCCTCCAGCTCCATGCGGACCTGAGTGACGTGTCGACAGCCTGTTTTCACGTCCGCTTTCCCACAATATAAACAGCGTGCCTGCCCAATGACGTTATAACTGTAGAATGATGGAGGGCGAGATCTTGGTTTCTTATGTGGGTTTATTGTTAGGCAGTTTCATTAACGTCCTCCCAGCGCGGTAACAACACACAACAACAGCAGTCACGTTTTCGTCTACCGTAAAAGCAGTTCGTCAGCCATAAACAGCAATGTTGTGACACTCTTAAACAGGACAATGCTGCCATCTACTGTACATGCATATGTGACAATAACATCTAGGGCTTTTAGAGAGTGCAGTGCACAACTGCGCACACAAGGAGACGAAGCAGAATGCATCATCAGAGAGGGTGTTCAGCATGGTTAGAAAAATAGTGACAGAGAATAGAACAAGGATGGACAATTCAACCCTTACTCAACAATGAGTAGATGAGTGTTGTGTGTATATGTGTAATTAAATGAACACTGAAATTCAAGTATTTATCTTATTTATATATATATATATATATATATATATATATATATATATATATATATAGCTAGAATTCACTGAAAGTCAAGTATTTCTTATATATATATATATATATATATATGAAATACTTGACTTGGTGAATTCTAACTGTAAATATACTCCTGCCCTCTTAATCACGCCCCCAACCACCCCCAAGTTATAACTAGAGATGTCCAATAATGGCTTTTTTGCCGATATCCGATATTCCGATATTGTCCAACTCTTAATTATCGATTCCGATATCAACCGATACCGATATATACAGTCGTGGAATTAACACATTATTATGCCTAATTTTGTTGTGATGCCCCGCTGGATGCATTAAACAATGTAACAAGGTTTTCCAAAATAAATCAGCTCAAGATATGGAAAAAAAATGCCAACATGGCACTCCCTGAGAGAGCATGAGGAGGTTGAAGTGGGCGGGGTTGGGGGGGTGGGGGGGTGTTTGGTTAGCGGGGGTGTATATTGTAGCGTCCCGGAAGAGTTAGTGCTGCAAGGGGTTCTGGGTATTTGTTCTGTTGTGTTTATGTTGTGTTACGGTGCGGATGTTCTCCCGAAATGTGTTTGTCATTCTTGTTTGGTGTGGGATCACAGTGTGGCGCATATTTGTAACAGTGTTAAAGTTGTTTGTACGACCACCCTCAGTGTGACCTGTATGGGTGTTGACCAAGTATGGATGGCATTCACTTGTGTGTGAAAAGCCGTAGATATTATGTGACTGGGCCGGCACGCAAAGGCAGTGCCTTTAAGGTTTATTGGCGCTCTGTCCGTGTACCACTTAGTACAGCGGCGTTTTAAAAAGTCATACATTTTACTTTTTGAAACAGATACCGATAATTTCCGATATTACATTTTTAAGCATTTGTCGGCCGATAATATCGGACATCTGTACTCCTGAATGTAAACAAATGCCATGGGGGGATCAACACCTGACATCCACTGTAATGATACCAAGTAAAATAGTGTATCTTGTCGATACAACTATGATTACATTGATATTTTATCGTCAAAAAAGCTTTTTTTTCTTTAAAAAAAATTCATATTATGTTTATAAACTCAGAAAATACGCCCCTGGACACATGAGGACTTTCAATATGACCAATGTATGATCCTGTAACTACTTGGTATCGGATCAATACCTAAATTTGTGGTATCATCCAAAACTAATGTAAAGTATCCAAGCAACAGAAGAATAAGTGATTATTACATTTTATCAGAAGTGTAGATAGAACATGTTAAAACAGAAAATAACCAGATATTAACAGTAAACCATATGAACAAGTGGATTAATAATCCATTTTTACAGCTTGTCCTTTATACAAAACCCAAATGACCTGCTCCACCTCTATGCCCCCACCCGGTCCCTCAGGTCAGCTGATCAGCTGATCCTGGAGGTACCCAAAACAAAGCGCAAGCTCAGAGGGGACAGAGCTTTCTCTGTTGCGGGTCCCAAAGTCTGGAACGATCTCCCTCTCCATGTGAGACAGGCCCCTCTCTCTGGCTATTTTTAAGACCCTTCTTAAAACCCATTTTTATTCACTGGCTTTTAACCCAGCATGAGACTTTGAACTGTTTTTAGCTTTTAACTTTTTGAACTGTTTTTAACTTTTAAACTGTTTTTATTTAACAAATTGTTCTTAGGGTAATTTATATTTGCTTTTTAAATGTGTATTTTTATTTCTGTTTTAAACGTTATTTTTAAGTCTGTCCTTTGCCTTCATTTCTTTGTGGTGTAC
The DNA here is from genome assembly GCF_033978685.3 of Nerophis lumbriciformis. Lineage (NCBI taxonomy): Eukaryota > Metazoa > Chordata > Actinopteri > Syngnathiformes > Syngnathidae > Nerophis > Nerophis lumbriciformis. The sequence goes on along the minus strand of NC_084572.2, from coordinate 26,210,041 downwards.
AGCCCTTTGTTTTTCAACTGTGCTTGTCTTTAAAGGGCTTTATAAATAAAGTTGGTATGGTAAAACCAGTGAACTTGGCACGTTGTGTAAATCGTAAATAGAAACAGAATACAATGATTTGCAAATCCTTTTCAACCTATATTCAATTGAATAGACTGCAAAAACAAGACACTTAACGTTCAAACTGGTAAACTTTATTTTTTGCAAATATTAATTAATTTGGAATTTGATGCCTGTAACATTGCAACATGTTTCAAATTAACTGGCAGAAGTGGCAAAAAAGACTGAGAAAGTTGAGGAATGCTCATCATACACTTATTTGGAACATCCCACAGGTGAACAGGCTAATTGGGAACAGGTGGGTGCCATGATTGGGTATAAAAGCAGCTTCCATGAAATGCTCAGTCATTCATAAACAAGGATGGGGCGAGGGTCACCACTTTGTGAACAAATGCGTGAGCAAATCGTCGAACGGTTTAAGAACAACATTTCTCAATGAGCTATTGCAAGGAATTCAGGGATTTCACCATCTACGGTCCGTAATGTCCTCAAAAGGTTAAGAGAATATGGAGAAATCACTGCACGTAAGCGGCAATACCCGTGACCTTCGATCCCTCAGGTGGTACTGCATCAAAAAGCGACATCAGTGTGTAAAGGATATCACCACATGAGCTCAGGAACACTTCAGAAAACCACTGTCAGTAACTACAGTTTGTCACTCCATCTGTAAGTGCAAGTT
>NC_084572.2:25859302-25896802 GCF_033978685.3 Nerophis lumbriciformis | reverse complement strand
TATATCACCCATTCATAATTGCCCTGTGATTGACTCGTGTTCAAGTGACAGTCGAGCGTTTGTGGGATATGATCCGGCTCCCCACGACCGGAAACAGGATAAGGGACGGATGGTTCCCTTGAAATACAATATTATACACCATTTGTATCAATGACGACAATAATGTCTCGATTCAGGAGGAAAATGTAATGATTTGATTTGAAGAAAACCATCCTTGATACAGTAGGTCATGATGTAATTAGTGTTATTTTTCATTAGCACCATGATCAACAACATTACTGCTCTTTATCAAAACAGACATGGAAATGGGGGTGAGTAGGGAAGACCCAAATGACGAATACATCATGCTAAGACTTGGGCTGTGAGTAAATGGCAAATGGGTTATACTTGTATAGCGCTTTTCTACCTTCAAGGTACTCAAAGCACTATTTTCACATTGACCCATTCACACGCTGATGGCAGGAGCTGCGATGCAAAGGCCCTAACCACGACCCATCAGGAGCAAGGGTGAAGTGTCTTGCTCAAGGACACAATGGACGTGGCGAGGTTGGTAGAAGGTGGGGATCGAACCAGGAACCCTCAGGCTGCTGGCACGGCCACTCTCCCAATCGCGCCACGCCGTCCCACTTGAGTAGCAAATTTCACATCATGACACAAAGTCAAACTTGAAGTCCATCCATTTTCTACCGCTTGTCCCATTTGGGGTCGCGCAAATAGCTACACATGCTAGGACAGTGTATGACACACTTTTTAATCAGGATAATGATATTTGGTCCCGTTCAACATCAAGCGGAATTAATCTTTCTTCGCTGCAAAGGTTTGCCAGATATGTTTGTGCACTGATTAAACAACCTTTTTTATTTTTTTTTATTTTTATCTTTCTTGTGTTAATTAAACACCCTTCGAGAAAACGTTGCAACCTGTTCTGCCTGCTCCACTCTTCAGCAAACATAGAACTAATTGGCAACGGGAAAAAAAATAAACCTGTTTCAATGTCCCCATTTTTGTTTTGTCACCCTCTATAAAAAGTCATGTTGTGTTGCACATGTGGGGAGCACATCTGTCTCACAGCCAGGTGGTTCTGGTTTCTTAAACGCAAGCTGTGATAGGCTCCACATTACCTTCAAAAAGTGATATAGCACATGGATGGATACGAAACATAACCCATATTTATGCATACACTGTACATTACTCAAGATTTTGAGGGATTCAAAAATTAACAGATCACACTTTTGCCAAAAATGTATACACTCTAACAAAAAATATACACATCCATTGTAGGGATGAGTGTAATACCAACTGGTATGTCTTTACTTAACTGTCATTTGAGTAAAATACACTACCTACTGCAATTCTGACTAGAGATGCCCGATAATATCGGCAGTCCGATATTATCGGACGATAAATGCTTTAAAAAAAATGTGATATCGGAAATTATCGGTATCGGTTTCAAAAAGTAAAATGTATGACTTTTTAAAACGCCGCTGTACGGAGTGGTACACGGACGTAGGGAGAAGTACAGAGCGCCAATAAACCTTAAAGGCACTGTCTTTGCGTGCCGGCCCAATCACATAATATCTACAGGTTTTCACACACACAAGTGAATGCAAAGCATACTTAGTCAACAGCCATACAGGTCACACTGAGGGTGGTCGTATAAACAACTTTAACACTGTTACAAATATGCGCCCCACTGTGAACCCACACCAAACAAGAATGACAAACACATTTCGGGAGAACATCCGCACCGTAACACAACATAAACACAACAGAACAAATACCCAGAACCCCTTGCAGCACTGACTCTCCCGGGACGCTACAATATACACCCCCGCTAACCCCTACTCCCCACCTCAACCCCGCCCACCTCAACCTCCTCATGCTCTCTCAGGGAGAGCATGTCCCAAATTCCAAGCTGCTTTTTTCAGGCATGTTAAAAAAAATAATGCACTTTGTGACTTCAATAATAAATATGGCAGTGCCATGTTGGCATTTTTTTTCCATAACTTGAGTTGATTTATTTTGGAAAACCTTGTTACATTGTTTAATGCATCCAGCGGGGCATCACAACAAAATTAGGCATAATAATGTGTTAATTCCACGACTGTATATATCGGCATCGGTTGATATCGGAATCTGTAATTAAGAGTTGGACAATATCGGAATATCGGATATCGGCAAAAAAGCCATTATCGGACATCTCTAATTTCAGCTTGTCAATTATTTAATCAATATACAACAAGCAACTCAAACATTCTGTGTGATTTCTTAAAATGGAAAAATATATATGTCCAATGCAACATACATAAATGAGGCCGATAGAACGAAGCTAATACGATTTTGCATTGCAGTTAGCAACAACACCGAAACAATTATAATCACATCTCTTGTTGATTGACCCATCCATCCATCCATCCATTTTCTTCCACTTATCCGAGGTTCGGGTCACGGGTGCTATCTGAAGTCAGGTTCCTGTTTAAACCGAGCTGTGTGAGTCTTTTACGTAAAAGACACACACTCACAGACAATGCACACAATACACAGCATGTGTGTACACATATGTTGTGTGTGCAACTTTGGCACGGTGCACCGACAGCCTGGGAGTTAAATACTTGGCTGGCCTGTTCTTCATAATGAGGCCCCAAGCGATGTCCAGTTTGTCTCGCTGGTTTGTGTGTTGGTTTGTGTGGACATCATCACGCGTGTGTTTGTGAAGTGGTGCAGATCTCACGCCATAGTTGCCACCAGAGAGTCCAATAAAACACCCTTAATTACCTTTCAGGAATAGAAAATACAATCGGTGTGTCTTAACACCGTACAATTCAACTTTTCTTTGGAGGGGTTTTTATGCCAGAATGAAATACATATGAAATTAAAGCTGCAAGCAGCGATGGACGGGACCGACTTTGACGGCACATAAAATCCAAACCGGAGCAGTAATTAAAACTCTTTCGTCAACTTTTAATCAGAAGGGTTCAATCTCTCTCCTGTGCTAGTTTGAAGCCGACACGACAAACGCGCTCAGAGGAGATAATGTTTCAAAAAAGGTGACCGGTTTTTACAAAACTTTTGTTTTGAAGGGGGAATTGCAAACTTCCTGTTGATTTTTTAAATGTAGGTCTAAGTGAGACCTAGATAGAGGTTTTTGTTTCATGTCTTTAAGACATTCCTATTGGAAGTTACAGGCAGTTTTGTCTGAGTTTTCTTCCTAGGAGCAGTTGTGTCTGTGTTTTCTTCGTAGGGGGCGCTAGAGCGCAATTTTGAGTTTTGGGGTTGGGTTTTTTTATTAGATCGCAATTTTTGCCAGTTCTGATGTGTGTGTCCAGTTTGGTGAGTTTTGAAGCATGTTAAGGGGGTCAAATTACAGCTCAAAGAGGCAAAAGTGACTGTTTTTAGTAAACTTTTGTTTTGAAGGGGGAATTGCCAACCTCCTGTTGATGTTTGCTGAAGGATGTCAATGTATGAAATCTAGGTCTAAGTCAGACCTACATAGAGGTTTTTGTTTCATGTCTCTACGACATTCCTACCGGAAGTTACAAGCCGTTTTGTCTGTGTTTTTTCCTAGGGGGCGCTAGAGCGCAATTTTGAGTTTTTGGGTTTGTTTTTTTTGATTAGATGGCAATTTTTGCCAGTCCTGATGTGTGTGTCAAATATGGTGAGTTTTGAAGCATGTTAAGAGGGTCAAATTACATCTCAAAGAGGCGGCGGAATAATAATAATAAAACGCACGAAATACAATAAGGTTCTCTGTCCCAAAGGGACACTGCGGTCCTAATTAGACATTAATAAATTGTACATTATTCATTGAAATATTACAATTTGAATACTATTGATGATAAAAGCATTTTGTATTTATTTATTCCACTGCACTGCTTTTAAAAGCACAATGAAATGAATAATAAAGGAGAGATGGATGGACTTAAGCATCTTATTGGTTTCTCTTGAATTTGGCAACTTCTTGTTGTGATTTTCATTATAGTTCAACCAATGAGATGTTTGATCTTGCCTTGATATGCTTTTTATATGTAAAAGTGGTCAAATGTGTACTTTTTGTATATATGTACAAAAGTAAATATATACGTACATTAGTGTTGTCCCGATACCAATATTTTGGTACCGGTACCAAAATGTATTTCGATACTTTTCGGTACTTTCCGATACTTTCCTAAATAAAGAGGACCACAAAAAATGGTATTATTGGCTTTATCTTAACAAAAAATCTTACATTACATTAAACATATGTTTCTTATTGCATGTTTGTCCTTAAATAAAATAGTGAAAATACAAGACAACTTGTCTTTTAGTAGTAAGTAAACAAACAAATGCTCCTAAATGCTCCTAATTTAGCTGCTGACATATGCAGTAGCAAATTGTGTCATTTATCATTCTATTATTCTGTCAAAATTATTAAGGACAAGTGGTAGAAAATGAATTATTAATCTACTTGTTCATTAACTGTTAATATCTGCTTACTTTCTCTTTTAACATGTTCTATCTACACTTCTGTTAAAATGTAATAATCACTTATTATTCTCTTGTTTGGATACTTTACATTAGTTTTGGATGATACCACACATTTGGGTATCTATCCGATACCAGGATCATACATTGGTCATATTCAAAGTCCTCATGTGCCTGTTTTTAGAGGCGGTATAGTACAGAATATGATTCATTAGTATCGCGGTACTATACCAATACCGGTATACCGTACAACCCTAATGTACATACATATGAACAGTGGCGGCTGCTGGTATTTCAAGTAGGAGAAACTCATTTTCAGCTACTCTCGAAACACTAGCAGTCTCCAATAACAGATGAAATACATAAAGATGCTAGATTTTTACAAAGAAAACATCATAATTGTATTATTCTTCGCATTAACACGGCATTAAAAATGCTCTGGCAGTGGGTTATATTTAAAAATCGCCGATTCAATCTTTTTGCTGTCAATCAAAAAGAGATTCAGCCTCAGACGGATCATCCAATCATCATGCGGAAGCTCAGCGTCCAGTTCATTCGCTTCCAGAGACGTACAGTTTCCGATGGGCGGGAAAAAGTCGAGCTTTTAGCCAATGACTGTCGAGTTTGACTGCAGTGGAACAACCCTCTCTATGCTCTCCCATTGAAGTCAATAGACGCTAGGGGTGCACAAAAATCATTTCACATCCGAATTGCGGTTCTTATTCATTCCGATTCTAAATCGATTCATAATTTTCAAAATCGATTAAAAAAAAAAACTACAGTATTTTCCGGACTATAAGACACACTTATAATATTTTTTTTCCCCCCAAAACTCGACAGTGCGCCTTATAACCCGGTGCGCCTAATGTAAGGAATACGTTTGGTTGAGCTTACCCACCTCAAAGCTATTTTATTTGGCACATGGCGTAATGATAAGTGTGACCAGTAGATGGCAGTCAAACATAAGAGATAGGTGTAGGCTGCACTACGGTGGCAATATGTCTAAAGTAAACAACACCAACATTTTAAATGTTCCATTGAAAATATAGAACATTACACACGGCGCTCAAAAATCAATCAAAATGTTTTGGTACGACTTTGGTAAGCTATGAAGCCGCACCGCTTGATGGATTGTCGGCACATTAAACATAGGAGTATTATTATAGTGTGTGTATAAGGTAAGATATGTTATCTGGCGTTTTGTTATATATAATATTATGCAAAAGCAACTTTTCTTTCCTTCTGGTACCTGCTGATCTGCATTTGGGATCTGTATAAGTCCTGAAAAATTGCGCACGTCCGCACCGACGCCATAGTTGATAAGCTTATTTTCCTCTATCTTCTTGTTATGTGACATTCATTCTCCGCTGTTGCCATTTCTAATATAAAGTAGTGTAAAGTTCTTACTTATATCTGTCAGTAAACTTGCCATGAAAGCGCTAAAACATACCGGTGTAGTGAGTTTACATTATTCACCCAAGGAACTTTAGTTATTAGAGAGTTCCGGTCAGACAGTTTTTCACGGGACACATTTTCTGTGTGGTTGTTTCCGGAAGAGTAGAGTCTGCTCCTTTATTAATTTAAGTAAAGTTAGCTCCATCTTTTGACACTTCTTCCACACCCGTCCTTGCACGCTACACCGCTACAACAAAGATGACTGGGAGAAGACGCTGTCGAAGGTGAGCCACGTAAATAAGACCGTCCACAAAACGGCGCATCCTGAAGCGACTGTCAGAAAGCGGCTTGAAGATGATCTGTAAAAGAATAATCTATGCAACATTTTGACCAAAGAACCACCATTACATGTTATGTAGACCACAAGGAAGTGTTTTATATTTAGAAAAAAAATAATAGTAATATGACCCCTTTAATGCGCCCTATAATCCGGTGTGCCTAATATATAAAGAAAAGATCAAAAATAGACCATTCATCGGCAGTGCGCCTTATAATCCGGTGCGCCCTATGGGCCGGAAAAGACGGTAGTTTTAAATAATTGTTTTTCCTTTCATTTTTATATTATTTTTATATTACATGTTAAATCGAGACTGTCAGGACTTGATCTTGGGTGTTTGCTTTACCAGGATGCAACGGAAAGTTGGCGCGGGCGAGACGGGAATGAAGGTACATGATTTATTTATTAACTATAAATACAAAAAAAAGATCAAACAAAAAGCGCGCACAGTACGTGGCGGAGAATAAACTATGAACAATTAAACAAAACTTGCAAACTATGGCTTGAATAAAGAAAACTTACTTGGCATGGACAAAAAAGGAGCAGCGTGAACATGGACATGAAAAAATGGACAGAGCATAAATGTGGTGTGAGGTCATCAGGACGAACAACAGAAAATGAATGAACTTAAATACTATGGACATGATTAGTGAAAGCAGGTGCGTGACTCAAAACGTGAAACAGGTGCGTGACGTGACAGGTGAAAACTAATGGTTGCTATGGTGACAAACAAGAGTGCACAATGAGTCCAAACGTGGAACAGGTGAAACTAATGGGGTAATCATGGAAACAAGACAAGGGAGTGAAAAGACAGAAACTAAAGAGTCCTATAACTAAACAAAAACATGACTTAACACAAAACATGATTACACAGACATGACAGAGCCCCTCCCTTAAGGACAGATACCAGATGTCCATAAAAAAATTCAACAAGAGTCATGGGAGGGCGGGAGGGGGACATGGCGGTGGGTCGCCAGACCACGTGTCCCCGTATCCACCGGGGCAGAGTTAGGTGGCGGCGGCGAGTGGAACGCCGCTGCAGCAGGCGAGGCGGGCGCCCAGGGAATGGCCACATTCGTGGCCGACTGGGAGGTGGGCGCACTTGGCGTGGCGGGCGACCAGGTAGCGGCCATATCCGTGGCCGACGAGGAGGAAGGCGCGTCGTCATCGTGGCAGGCGTGGAAGCTCGGCGTGGTGAGTCAGGCGGCGAAGCTCGGCGTGGCGCGTCAGGCGGCGAAGCTCGGCGTGGCGCGTCAGGCGGCGAAGCTCGGCGTGGGTCTTGGTCTTGGCATGGCGGGTCTTGGTCTTGGCATGGCGGGTCTTGGTCTTGGCATGGCGGGTCTTGGTCTTGGCGTCGTGGAGCTGCGACTGGCGGCGCTTGGCGTCGTGGAACTGGTACCGAAGCTTGGCGTGGTGGGTCTTGGTCTTGGACTTGGCGTGGAGGGTCTTGGTCTTGGACTTGGCGTGGAGGGTCTTGGTCTTGGACTTGGCGTGGAGGGTCTTGGTCTTGGACTTGGCGTGGAGGGTCTTGGTCTTGGTCTTGGCGTGGAGGGTCATGGTCTTGGCGTGGAAGGTCTTGGTCTTGAACTTGGCGTGGAGGGTCTTGGTGTGGGTCTTGGTGTCGTCGAGCTGCGACTGGCGGCACTTGGCGTCTTGGAGCTGCGACTGGCGGCACTTGGCGTCTTGGAGCTGCGACTGGCGGCACTTGGCGTCGTGGAGCTGGTACCGGAGCTTGGCGTGGTGCTGCGACAGGTGCTAGCCGTGGTGCTGCGACAGGGGCTAGCCTTGGCTCTGGTGCTAGCCTTGGTGCTAGCCGTGGTGCAGCTACAGGTGCTAGCCGTGGAGCTAGCCTTGGTGCGGCGACAGGTGCTAGCCTTGGGGCAGCTAGCCGTGGTGCTAGCCTTGGAGCAGCTACAGGTGCTAGCCGTGGAGCTAGCCTTGGAGCAGGTGGAGGTGGCCTAGCTGGGGGTTGCGGCTTGGCAGGTCGGAAGACTGGTGAGGGCGGTCGTGCTGGAGGCTGTGGCTTGACGGGTCGGAAGACTGGTGAGGGCGGTCGTGCTGGAGGCTGTGGTTTGACAGGTCGGAAGACTGGTGGTGGCGGCCGTGCTGGAGGCTGTGGCTTGACATGGTGATGCTGAACCACCCCACCTGAACAATTCCCAGCCCTAGCCCCCCCCTCAAGGGGCGGATACCAGACGCGCTCCCTGCGGTCTGGAACTCTCTGTAGGGGTGGGTGGAGGAGGGCAGAAACATCCCCATTAAATTGTCCAAATTGTCTTCCTTGTACCTGGGATTGAGTGGGTGAAAAAAATTTGTTTTGTGTCTTGGGTGTGGCTTGAGTCCTGGGGAGCGGGGAATCAAAAGAAAAAGAATTCAGAAAAAAAAATCATGGTTTTTGACGTCATTAGGGCGAAGCCGGGCTGGCTGCTGCTTGCTTCCGCCCGGAGGGGGAGGGGCATGTGGGAGCGGCGTGTCCTGCAGGCTCGCGGAAGTTCTACCTGACGTCCTTCGTCGGGAGCGGCGCTTCCGGCACTGCTGCGCTGCGTCCTCCCATTCCTGGGACCAAATGGAGTTTCTGTACTCCACGGAGGAGTAGCGCCGAGTTTCCTCCTCCATCGCGCGCAGGACCGCCCAAGAAGCCTCGTCGAAAATGTCCAACTCTCGTGCGGAAAAGCGAGTCTGCTGACGACCTACTGTCATGTCTTGATCTTGTGAGTTTGTTGGCATGGACAAAAAAGGAGCAGCGTGAACATGGACATGAAAAAATGGACAGAGCATAAATGTGGTGTGAGGTCATCAGGACAAACAACAGAAAATGAATGAACTTAAATACTATGGACATGATTAGTGAAAGCAGGTGCGTGACTCAAAACGTGAAACAGGTGCGTGACGTGACAGGTGAAAACTAATGGTTGCTATGGTGACAAACAAGAGTGCACAATGAGTCCAAACGTGGAACAGGTGAAACTAATGGGGTAATCATGGAAACAAGACAAGGGAGTGAAAAGACAGAAACTAAAGAGTCCTATAACTAAACAAAAACATGACTTAACAGAAAACATGATTACACAGACATGACAGAGACTCGTGTGGAATCAGGAATCGATTCCGAATCGTTTGTCACCCCAGAAATCAGAATCGTATGACACATGGCACACTGACAAAGCTTAACCTATTGTTACTATAACAATCTACAAGGTTAATGTAGGTTGCTTCTCTTTCTCCCCCTCCTATTTTCTGCATTCTTTCGTATCTCAAGTTATCATTACGTATATGTATTGTTGCACTTGAACAACTGTATTGTTGATAATAAAGGTAAAGTATTGGTAGTGTTCTTTATCAATAGCGCTATTTCTATTGGTATTTGTATTGATCCATTTGTAGTGTAATAATGCTCATTGTCATTTCTGTATTATTTGTAATTTTTCGCTAACTGCTTATTTGCTATTACTTTTACCATCATATTTGTACATGTCGTATTTGCTGATGTTGCTCTATTGTTGTTGTTGTTGTTGTTTGCTGTTGTTGTTTTTGTCTCTCTGTCTAATCCCCCTCTTGTCCCCACAATTTCCCCCTGTCTTCTTTTTTTTCTCTTTCTATCCCCTCCTGCTCCGGCCCGGCTGCACTAAATGATAATATAAATACATTTAATAAAGTCAAATACAAATAAGGCAACAAGAGAAGTATCCTACACTTCTCTTTTGTAAAGTAAATCTGAACAGCCGACATGGGCATCTACATCAACTATATGATTTGCCTGAGAAGCTGGACAGGACATAAAAAAAAAAATAATAATAAAATAAAATAAAAAGAATTGTATGATATTGTTTGGTACTCAAAGATTCACACCTGGAATGGACGCTCAGCTTTAACACTGTTCAACACAATGAATGAGAAGAAAGTCAATTTAGCTGTCGTCAAAGCAGCTGATTCTGGACAAAAGTTGAATGCATTCTAGCGCATATTAGGTCAATAAAATGTTTACACAAAGTACATATTTGACCACACTGCAAAAACTGAAATCTAAGTAAGATGAAATATCTCAAATAAGGGTGATATTTGCTTATTTTCTGTCTGATAAGATAATTCTTCTCACTAAGCAGATTGTATGTTAGTGTTTTACTTGTTTTAAGGGTTTTGGTCCTAAATGATCTCAGTAAGATATTACAGCTTGTTGCTGAGATTTGATGACCTATATTGAGTAAAACATGCTTGAAACTAGAATATCAACTGTTGCAACGCTGTGTCATCAACTCTCACAAGTATAAAACTGCTTTTTTAAAGTAATAATTTCTTACTTCAAGTATGAAAAAAAAAATCATGATGCCAACACATATCATTATGTCAAGATAATGGCACTAGCATTTACTTAATTTAAGAATATTTTTCAACATATTGAGCAAAAAGGTCTCTCTTGTTTTTCTACCAAGAAAAGTGCACATGTTATTAGTGAGAATATACTTATTTTAAGGTATTTTTGGGTTCATTGAGGTTAGCTAATTTTACTTGTTTTGGAAAGTCTTGACAAGCTGAATTTTCTTGTTCTCTTGGCAGATAATTTTGCTTAGTTCAAATAAAATACCCCTCATTTTTGTAATTTTTTTTTCTTGTTTTTGAACACTGACTTTTTGCAGTGTAGGGTTTGATCCCGTTAAATCAGGTGTGTCAAACGTAAAGGAACAGGTTTTATCCGGCCCATGGGATGAGTTTTGCTAAATATATAAAAATGAGCCGAAATTTTTTAATGAAATATATTGCTGTTCCAAATGCGTCCACTAGATGTCACAATAGCAATTATTTGTATCTATGTAGATCATACTTGCCAACCCTCCCGGATTTTCCGGGAGACTCCCGAAATTCAGCGCCTCTCCCCAAAACCTCCCGGGACAAATTTTCTCCCGAAAATCTCCCGAAATTCAGGTGGAGCTGGAGGCCACGCCCCCTCCAGCTCCATACGCACCTGAGTGAGGACAGCCTTTTTTCACGACGGGAGGACAACAGGGTGACAAGAACTAAATCATCCAGACTAGAGATACATTGTATTATTATGTTTATCTTACCTAAAAATCATCTCAAACCACAACAAAACAATTGCAAATGAGCCGTCGGCCCCCGGACAGAGCGACTCCAAAACCAACAAAGGCTGTAACTGTCGAAAGAAACCTGATTGCCCTCTCAACGGGGGGTGCTTACAAACATCAGTTGTCTACCAATCTAAGGTAATACGCAAGGACATTAACACATCCGACACATATGTAGGATTAACCGAGGGAGAATTCAAAACCAGATGGAACAATCACAAGGCTTCTTTCAGGAACCAAAACCTGCGGAATACCACAGAACTCAGCAAACACATTTGGGACCTCAAAGACAATAATGTTGAATATTCAATAACATGGCAAATTCTTGCATCCAGCACACCTTACAATAGTGGTAATAAAAGATGCAACCTATGCTTGAAAGAGAAACTGTTTATTATTTACCGTCCAGACCTGTCATCCCTCAACAAGCGCAGCGAAATTGTAACAGCATGCCGCCACAGACGGAAACACCTCCTAGGTAACACATGAGCCAATCACCACGCCCCTACGCCAGCCTGTACCCACCCACTCTGTGCCCTATATAAACCATGGTATGTGACTGCTCCCATTAAAATCTCCTGATGATTGAGGGAACCCCCCCTCATGAAACAGGCCTGTAGAGATGAAATAGTCTTGTGATTTTATTCCCACACATACATATATATATATATATATATATATATATATGTATATCTGTGTGATATAAAATATATATATATATATATATATATATATATATATATATATATATATATATATATATAGCTATAATTCACTGAAAGTCAAGTATTTCTTATATATATATATATATATATATATATATATATATATCTCTTAACCACGCCCCCAACCACGCCCCCGCCCCACCCCCGACCACGCCCCCCACCTCCCACCCCCCACCTCCCGAAATCGTAGGTCTCAAGGTTGGCAAGTATGATGTAGATGATGCTACATATGTGAAAAAAAAAACACGTTAGTGCACCAGTCGAGGAAAATGAGCAAACTACATAAATAACATACTTTAATTTGATTTTGATATTATTTTTTTATCTTGATATATTGAAAATTAACACCAATGAGTTGAACATTATCACATAATGTATCCAGAAAGTATAAATAACGACAAATAAAGGTAGAATACTAATTGAGGTTAGCTAATTTTACTTGTTTTGGAAAGTCTTGGCAAGCCGAATTTTCTTGTTCCTATTGGCAGATAAGTTTGTTTAGTTCAAATAAAATACCCCTCATTTTATTTTATTTTTTTCTTGTTTTTGAACACTGACTTTTTGCAGTGCACTTTTCTTTTTTTTTTCTTTTTTTTTGACGATTTCGGGGAAGCTGCTCAGCGGCCTTGTGGTTAGAGTGTCCGCCCTGAGAGGTCGTGAGTTCCAACCCCGGCCGAGTCATACCAAAGACTATAAAAATGGGACCCATTACCTCCCTGCTTGGCACTCAGCATCAAGGGTTGGAATTGGGGGTGTGGCCACTGCTGCTGCTCACTGCTCCCCTCACCTCCCAGGGGGTGGAACAAGGGGATGGGTCAAATGCAGAGGGTAATTTCACCAATCATTGGTACTTTAACTTAATGTCTGTTGCAGTCCTACACACCCTGCTCCAAAATCTCTTCATATTTGTTGTCTGTTATGCTCCTCCAGGTTGTTTATCCCGTCTCTGCAGAGGACAGATGCCGGCTTTTATCAGTGCACAGTGAGGAATCGAATGGGCGCGATTATACATGGGAGAACCGAGGTGCAGGTGGCCTGTAAGTATAGCATCGCCGACGAAACCCAAACAAAGATTGTTGAGAGAGAAAGAGCATTTTGATAGTCATCTCTCCTCTGACTTCCCTCTAGTTTTGGGGAGGTTCGCAGCCGAAGATCTGAGAATAACAGCGAGCCGAGGCCGAGCCGCCGTGCTCAGCCCGCCTCCCCTTGCGTCCTTCCCGCAACCCCTGGTCACTTGGTACAAAGACGGACACAAGATTATTCCCAACGACCGAATGTAAGTGCTTCTTCGTCTCTTCCAATAGAACCCGTTCATGTCGACGCCTCCGTGTGTTGGCTGACACACACCAGCATAGGCGGTTGTCAACATGGCTTATATGGAAACAAACAAAGCATTGTTAGCACATTTACTTAAAATAATACACTTTATTGTCATTGCACGTAAAAAGTACAACCATCCAGTACAATTGTCCAAAAGCAGACATACAATGTACTGTTGCAGGGGAATACGAGACCGGAAGAATGATGCCCCATGCTAGCCTCTCAGAGGGGGGCTCAGTTTGAGATCATAAGCACATGTGAACCACATGTCACGGCACACAAAAAACTTGAGACTGCCGCCGTCAGCCGTCACGAGGGGTTTAGGAGCGGGGTGGAATTGGGGGTATGTGTGCAATGTCTGTGTGCAAGTCCATGAGTGCTTGTTTTTGTCTATTGGCCTGGAGGTTGGTCTCCCTGGCGTTCACAGAACAGTGTTCAACATCAGAGGTGTTCTTGAAGAAGTGACGAGGGTTCAGGGCGTCTTTCACTGGACTGGTCTCACTGGGATGTTTACGGCAAGGCCATTTGCAAGGGAGTCACATTGTTAAGGTTTGTTATTGGTTTTGGGCGAGCAGACACATTGTTTGTCTGATCCAATTGTCCATTCTGGCTCTCAAATGTGTCATAATTTCGCCTTGTAGAGCGGAAAGCTTCTCCGAGATGTTATCCAATTTGCAATTTTGCTTTTTTTTTTTTTTTTAATGCTCATTTGTTTTTAAATGTCTAAACAACCTCGCGCCAACCTATCTCTCCGACCTCCTTCAGCCTTACTGCCCCACCCGATCCTTAAGATCAGCCGATCAGCTGCTGTTGACGGTCCCTGACACAAGGCTGAAGCTTAGAGGTGACAGAGCTTTCGCCGTTGCTGCTCCCAAGCTCTGGAACGACCTACCTCTGAGTATTAGACAAGCCTCCTCTCTTCCTGTTTTTAAATCTCTCTTAAAAACATACTTTTATTCCATGGCTTTTAACACTGAGTGATATCCATCCTGCAATGGCGCCCCATAATACACCTGCTGTGAACCAGTTTTTATGTTTTTATTCATTCTATTTTATTTCTTTATTTTTTATCGTGTTCTGTTTGTGTTGTGTTGTGTTTGCTCGGTACTCGTATTATCTTTTAACCTGCCCATTGTACAGCACTTTGGCTACCCCTGTGGTAAATTTTAAATGTGCTTTATAAATAAAGTTGATTTGATTTGATTTGGAGTGTTACTTTCAAAGGCAAAATTAAAGTATTGCTAGAAACATAATTTTATCCATCCATCCATCCATTTTTCTACCGCTTATTCCCTTCGGGATTGCGGGGGGCGCTGGAGCCTATCTCAGCTGCAATCGGGCGGAAGGCGAGGTACACCCTGGACAAGTCGCCACCTCATCGCGGACATAATTTTATATGGGACTTTATTGTATTATATGTATAGTACATGTTCCAAAAAGAAAAAAAAACATAAAACACAGTATATTTAAATATAAAAAAAGGAATAAATATTCAAAATAAGATCATTAAATTAAATCTTGTTTGGTTACGCCATCATGAGCGCAACATAAGGTTGTAAAAGTTTCAACTACAATTCTAAATAAGATGTCAAAAGCAAACTGAAATCAAATACACACAGCTTAAAGATTGATCAATACCTATTTAAATGTAGTAGTACATAAATATGATGATTTATCCAAATATAAAAGAAATATACCTGAACAGAACGCTCATGATGGTTACACCAAAAAGTAACGCTATGAATGGCGTTTTTCCAAGTTTTTGGGGCATTTTTATGCTATTTCCAAGCATCTGCTTTTTATTATCGTTGATTTTAAATGTTCAAACTAATGCATATTATATATGCATGCTCTAGTAAACAAAAAAAAAGTCGTATTTAATTTTGATTGTTACATTTTGAAGTACATTTGTGCACGTGGGTGCGAATGTACCCATTACCAAAGCTGTACACAGCTGCTTTCTGTGTGGACTTTGCATGTTCTCCCAAAAACATGCAAAATGGATGGATGGGATGGATGATATAGGTGTCTGGTTTTTAAATGTGATATTTCATACTCCTATCCAACAAAGATACTGGAGTAATTATTCAGTATATCTTGACAACAATGACAAGAAAGCTTTTGTACAACTCTTTCCTCTTCTAAAATAGAATCCATGCAGGTTAATACTGCCATGCTGTTACTTTGTAGCCTATTTTGCACTGAACAGGAAGTCATTGTATTGCCCTGTAACTAGACAGTAGTTGTCGAAAAACGCTAATCAATAACGGGGAAGTCAATACCTTAACACACTCTCACACTTAAGCGGGTGTTGTTTTGTTCATACAAATAACACAGTGGACTGGGACTTGATGAGTTGTTGACATAAACGGGTTCCACTGTACATGAAAGTAGTGTTTCACAGTTGCCATGAATAATATTAGCCTTGCAAGTGCTCAGTGGCCTAGTGGTTAGAGTGTCCGCTAGTGATGGGTCCGGCAACACCGATGCATCGGCGCATGCGTCGAGCTCATAGAGCCAAACCATTGTGTCGGTGCGCGTACCGCTTTTAGAAAGTCACGTGACCGATCATGAGCTGTTTCGGTCACGTGACCGATACACGAACTGTGTCACACTGACGCCTCCTCTGTGCCCTGTGAGCGGGTCTTTTCTACAGCCGGAGAAATAATAACTAAGAAGAGAAATCGTCTGAAATGTAATACGTTGGAAAAACTGTTTTTTTTTTAAATAAAAATGTGTAAAAAAAATAAATAAATAAATAAAATCCCAGTCCACAAGCATCTTCATTCACAACACGTTCTCTTAAATTTCTATGTTATGATACATGTTCACATTATTTATTGACTGTATCTAAAAAAAATATACAGATATATTTTTATTTAAATGAAGATATGAAATAATCCTAAATGAAATACAATGACTTGGTTTATATTATTGTATATACTAGGTCAGGGGTCGGCAACCCGCGGCTCCGGAGCCGCATGCGGCTCTTTGATCACTCTGATGCGGCTCAGCAGCTTACTTGCTGAACCCCCCAATTTTCCCGTGAGACTTCCGGATTTCAGTGCCTCTCGCTGAAAACTCCCGGGATTAATATTCACCGACTTTCACCCTTACGGCTATAATAAGGGCGTGCCATGATGGTACAACATTTGGCGCCCTCTACAATCTGTATTAACAGAGTGCCAGCCCAACACTTGTTAAACAATATACATCTTTTGCTTACACACGTACGTGACAGCAAGGCATACTTGGTCAACAGCCACACAGGTTACACTGACGGTGGTCATATAAAACAACTTTAACACTCTTACTAATAATGCGCCACACTTTGAACCAAAACCAAACAAGAATGACAAACACATTTCGGGAGAACATCTGCACCTTAACACAACATAAACACAACAGAACAAACACCCAGAATCCCATGCAGCCCTGACTCTTCCGGGCTACATTATACACTCCTGCTACCACCAAACCCCGCCCCCACCCCAACCCTGCTCCCTCACACATCAACCCTCCCCCACTCTCTGTGCGTCGGTTGAGGTGGGCGGGGTTTGGTAGCGGGGGGGGGGGGGGGGGGGGATAATGTATCCCGGAAGAGTTAGGGCTGCATGGGATTCTGGGTATTTGTCCTGTTGTGTTTATGTTGTGTTACGGTACAGATGTTCTCCCGAAATTTGTTTGTCATTCTTGTTTGGTGTGGGTTCACAGTGTGGCGTATTATTAGTAAGAGTGTTAAAGTTTTGTTTTTTTTATACCGCCACCATCAGTGTGAGCTGTGTGGTTGTTGACCAAGTATTCCTTGCTGTTACCTACGTGAGTAAAGTGGAAGCCCCATACAACGTGTGACTGATCAGGCACGCTGACTGTAGTGGGTGCTATATGCTGTACCATCACGGCACGCATGACGCTGACAAGCGCCATTCAATTAAAACTCGCGTGCCGCACCAGCATTAGGTGTGGGCAGCGTGTCTGAGACCCCTGGTTATACATAGCACAAAGCAAAAAAAAAAAACTTCGTATGCAGTGTTATTTCATTTAAAATTTCAAAAAAATTTTGCGGCTCCCATTGTTTTCTATAATTTGTGAAACTGGTCAAAATGGCTCTTTGACTGGTAAAGGTTGCCGACCCATGTACTAGGTCATAAAATCAGTGTCAGTTGAGTCGGTCCATAGGTTGCCTGTAGGGAATTTTAATGTCCAGCAGATGTCAGTATTTAGTGACACAGTGTCGACACAGTATCAATACAGTTTTGCAATGTGTCGAAACGCTTCATGACGCCTCATCAACCCATCACTAGTGTCCGCCTTGAGATCGGTAGGTCATGAGTTCAAACCCGGGCCGAGTCATACCAAAGACTATAACAAAGGGACCCATTACCTCCCTGCTTGGCACTCAGCATCAAGGGTTGGAATTGGGGGTTAAAGCACCAAAAAGATTCCCGAGCTCGGCTACCGCTGCTGCTCTCTGCTCCCCTCACCTCCCAGGGGGTGGTGGTTTAACAATATGCAATACAAAATTGTTTCAACTGATGATTGGGTGTGTATTATAACAACTTCTTTACATGAATCGTAGAGATCTGCATGCCTAGCGGTAATGTCTGCAAAAATGTCTTTATTTGCATTGGATGTCATCTTATGTAGAACTGTTATTTTCTTCCCACAGAAATGTTGCAAAGATTCAGGCGGGTTTTTGCCGGAAATCGATTTCGATAAAATGTGCAGTTGGAAACCCCTCATCAGTAAAAGAGGTTGAGATTTCACACCCTGACATAACTAACCATTAAGAGCACTAACTGTTCCCCGGCGTGCTATCCAATGAGATTGTCTGTGGCCTCGCTGTACACATAAATGGTCAGTCTGCTGCTTTTTCACTCCTTTAATGCCACTTGCCAAAGCTCTATGGTGTCATTAGCAAATACGCTCATTTTCATCATACATATGGCCTATCAACCACCGGATTGCAACAGGTACATTATGTGCGCATTTATTCTCTGATTATTGTTTGATATTTATTGTTTTTATACCGTATTTTCTGGACTATAGAGTAAATTTGCTGCATTTTTCCATTTATTAGCCGCATATATATATATACATTGAGTTATTTACACATTTATTTGTACCGTATTTTTCAGAGTATAAGTCACACCGGCTGAAAATGCATAATAAAGAAGGAAAAAAACATATATATACTTACATGTGTGTAAGAGGGAAACATCAAAGAACACAAAGGACATTAAATACATTAAAAGAGCAGAGCTTGATGCAACCAGCCACTTATACAAAAGTAAAACAACAACAAAAATAAAACAAAAAAACATATACACTGAAGACAGGAGCAGACCCAACAAAGCAACCAAGAGAGCCGACTCCAACCTCGGCCACCCACCAACTCTCGGCCAGTGTCCAGTCCGCATGGATGAGCGAGGATACGTCCAAGTAGACCGATGTGTCCGATACCTGCTCATTCAGCCAAGACACTGTGAAGCTTGTCCGTCCCGGCGCTCAGCACCAGCTCCGCAGCCCTGTCTCTTACCTCCGTTGTATATTTTACATAAATGAAATAGGTTTAGTGTTAATATAGTCGCACAATAATTACAAATGTTTACACATGTAAATTACACAACATTCACACACCAAACATTGCACACAATGTATGTGACTAAAACTTTTGATTGAGACTTTTATTAGTAGATTGCACAGTACAGTACATATTCTGTACAATTGACCACTAAATGGTAACACACGGATACGTTTTTCAACTTGTTTGTCGGGGTCCACGTTAATCAATTCATGGTGACTTATCACAACTAAACCTAAGGTGTAGCGTTGTCGCCCTCTACTGGTCAAATTTAGCACTACATGTATTATACTAGCTTTGATCTGTAGAGTTACTTTCAGACAAAAAAAACAACGCGGCCACGAATACAAAAGACATCACAAAGTCAGCCATTTCAGTACAAAGCAAACTACCCTATTTTTCAGAGTATAAGTCGCTCCGGAGTATAAGTCGCACCGGCCGAAAATGCATAATAAAGAAGGAAAAAAACATATATAAGTCGTACTGGAGTATAAGTCGCATTTTTTGGGGAAATGTATTTGATAAAAGCCAACACCAAGAATAGACATTTGAAAGGCAATTTAAAATAAATAAAGAATAGTGAACAACAGGTTGAATAAGTGTACGTTATATGAGGCATAAATAACCAACTGGTATGTTAACGTAACATATTATGGTAAGAGTCATTCAAATAACTATAACATATAGAACATGCTATACGTTTACCAAACAATCTGTCACTCCTAATCGCTAAATCCCATTAAATCTTATACGTCTAGTCACTTACGTGAATGAGCTAAATAATATTATTTGATATTTTACGCTAATGTGTTAATAATTTCACACATAAGTCGCTCCTGAGTATAAGTCGCACCCCCAGCCAAACTATGAAAAAAACTGCGACTTATAGTCCGAAAAATACGGTAAATGTTTATTTACATGCCTTAACTTTTTCCAAACAGTGCCTGTAACATGGTGGTAGTACAGCCATACTTGCCAACCCTCCCGGATTTTCCGGAAGACTCCCGAAATTCAGCGCCTCTCCCGAAAACCTCCCGGGGCAAATTTTCTCCCGAAATTCAGGCGGAGCTGGAGGCCACGCCCCCTCCAGCTCCATGCGGACCTGAGTCCGCTTTCCCACAATATAAAGAACGTCTACAGTAAAGCAGTCCGTCTGCCGTAAACAGCAATGTTGTGACACTCTTAAACAGGACAATACTGCCATCTAGTGCATTTGATGAAAGCACTTTTGTGCGTGCCACACATCAATGCATAATCAGAGTTCAGCATGGTTAGAAAAATAGTGACAGAGAATAGAACAAGGACAATTCAACCCTTAACTCAACAATGAGTAGATGAGTGTTATGTGTGTGTATATGTGTAAATAAATGAACACTGAAATTCAAGTATTTATTTTATTTATATATATATATATATATATATATATATATATATATATATATATATATATATATATATATCCATCCATCCATCCATCCATTTACTACCACTTATTCCCTTCGGGGTCGCGGGGATATATATATATATATATGAAATACTTGACTTGGTGAATTCTAGCTGTAAATATACTCCTCCCCTCTTAACCACGCCCCCAACCACGCCCCCCGCACCCACTCCCCACCCCCCACCTCCCGAAATTGGAGGTCTCAAGGTTGGCAAGTATGAGTACAGCTGTTCAAACAAAACAGAAGTCATCGTCATGGACCCACTAGCTGCGGAAGTTAGCTCTCCAATCATCTAAACTGACTCAATAACTCCACGGTGAAGTTTTGGGGAATTTACTGAGGAATTTGTGAAACGGAAACAATACAATAAGAATGCCGTTGTAAGTTAATAATACTAACACGGACACTTGTAAATGTATTAGCATATTAGCTCATGCAAATGATGCTAGCTTCTTCACATTACAATAGCACATACAAACATGCATGAAACCACTTCCGACAGACATCACACATGGGACTGTTTAGCAAGTATGAATAGGTTTGGTTATATTGTAAAACTTACAAACGTTGCTTAGGGTGATAAATGGAGAATCCCTACACGTAGGAACGCTATGGACGGCTCGAAGACTGGACAGCAATTCTACTTACGGTATTTTCTGGACCATAAGGCACACCGGATTATAAGGCGCATTGCGGATGAGTGAGTCTGTTCAGGTCTATTTTCATACAAAAGGCGCATTAAAGGGGTCATATTATGATTTCTTTCGAAATATAAAACACTTCCTTGTGGTCTACATAACATGTAATGGTGGTTCTTTGGTCAAAATGTTGCATAGATTATGTTTTACAGATCATCTTCTGACAGTCGCTTCAGGATGCACTGATTAGTGGGCGGTCTTATTTACGTGGCTCACCTTCGACAGCGTCTTCTCCAGTCATCTTTGTTGTAGCGGTGTAGCGTGCAAGGACGGGAGTGGAAGAAGTGTCAAAAGATGGCGCTAACTGTTTTAATGACATTCACACTTTACTTAAGTCAATAACGGAGCAGCATCTCCTCATCCGTGGCTCACTAGTGCAACAAGGCCTGAAATGTGTCCCGTGAAAAACCGTCCGACCGGAACTCTCTAATAACTAAAGTTACGTGGGTGAATAATGTAAACTCAAGACACCGGTAGTTTTTAGCGCTTCCATAGCAAGTCTACTGACGGATATACGTTATAACTCTAAACTACTTTATATTAGAAATGGCAACAGCGGAGGATGAATGTCACATAACAAGAAGAAAAAGAAGAAGCTTATCGACTACGGTGTCGGCAGAAATCATTAAAAAACTAAACTCAGTTGCCAGTAAAAAGTCGTTGTCGCAATTGTTGGATATGACTTTAAAGCATAACCAACCATGCGTCGAAATAGCTCTTGTCTCAAAGTAGGTGTACTGTCACTACCTGTCACATCACGCCCTGACTTATTTGGACTGTTTTGCTGTTTTCCTGTGTGTTGTGTTTTAGTTCTTGTCTTGCGCTCTTATTTTGGTGACTTTTCCTTTTTTTTTGGTCTTCCTTTGAGCGATATTTCCCGCATCTACTTTGTTTTAGCAATCAAGAATATTTCAGTGTTGCTATCCTTCTTTGTGGGGGCAATGTTGATTGTCATGTCATGTACGGATGTACTTTGTGGACGCCGTCTTTGCTCCACAGTAAGTCTTTGCTGTCGTCCAGCATTCTGTTTTTGTTTACTTTGTAGCCAGTTCAGTTTTATTTTCGTTCTGCATAGTCTTCCCTAAGTTTCAATGCCTTTGCTTAGTGGCACTCACCTTTTGTTTATTTTTGGTTTAAGCATTAGACACCTTTTTACCTGCACACTGCCTCCCGCTGTTTCCAACATCTACAAAGCAATTAGCTACCGGCTGCCACCTACTGATATGGAAGAGTATTACAAGGTTACTCTGCTGAGCTCTAGACAGCACCGACACTCAACAACAACACATCATTTGCAGACTATAATTACTGGTTTGCAAAAAAAATTTTTAACCCAAATAGGTGAAATTAGATAATCTCCCACGGCACACCTGACTGTATCTCACCGCGGCACAGTGGTTGAAAAACACTGTCCTAATAGGTGTCATTTTGGGGGTCATATACACAACATGATAACAGCCTTATGTTGAAGCACAATACGTCTGACTACGGTAGCCATAATGCGCAGACAATCCATCAAGCGTTGCTGCTTCATAGCTTACCAAAACCATACTAAAACAAACAATTTGACAGGTTTTTGAGCGCCGTGTGTAATGTTCTATATTCTCATTGGGACATCAAAGTTTTGGTGTTGACTGGTACTTACTAGCGTCATCTATAGAACAAGGGTCAACCTGTCCACACGTATCCCTTGTGTGTGACTGCCATCTACTGGTCACACTTATCATTACACCATGTACCAAATAAAATAGATTCGAGGTCGGAAAGTACAACCACCAAAATTATTCTGTACATTAGGCGCACCGGGTTATAAGGCGCACTGTTGATTTTTGAGAAAATGAAAGGATTTTAAGTGCGCCCTGTCATGACGTGGACTACCGGAGGTTTGTTTTCCCGAGATGCAATAAAAGTTGGAGCGGACATGGCGTGAAGGTAAGGCCATATTTATTCTAACAAAGTACAAACAAAAGGCGCACAAGGCGGAGATAAAACTTGACTATGAAACAAAAACTAGCACTTGGGCAAAAACTATGGACATGAGAACGAAAACACTTACTGTGACAAGAATAAACAAAACTTACTTGGAACAAGCATGGAACAATAGCATGGAAACGTGATCATAGGAATAACAAGGGTAGCATGAGTAGTAACAGAAGCAATGTCGCCAGGACGACCAGCAGAAAAAGACAGGCTTAAATAGTAGTGACATGATTAACAACCGGTGCGTGTGTCCAAAAACGTGAACAAGTGAAACTAATAAGTTGTCATGGAAACAAAACAAGCAAGAGTGCTTGAACTAAAGAGAGTCCAAAAACCAAACATAGCTAAACAAAACAAAACATGATCAAAAGACATGACACGCCCTATGGTCCGAAAAATACGGTAAATGGACTGACATTGTGCTTGATTGTTTTGTTCTTTTTAAACTAATGTACTGTGGCCGTCAACAAAGACAAATCCATAAATTAGCCTCAACGTTTAATAAGGTTTCAAACGTAGGAAAAAAAGTAGCAGCTTATAGTTCGGAATTTACGATAAGTAAGATTCCTTTTAAAACCAAACAGCTGAAACATCAAAGGTCTGATCAAAGGTTTGATTTAGTTATTAAGTAACATGGAGGTACAGGTGTTTAGTTTGCCTTACAGCCACAAGCCGCGGCCCCCAAATGGCCCCCAGGCCGTACTTTGGAAACTCCTCACGCCCCTGCGTCAGCTCTGATTTGCCAGGGTCTTCTCTCTTATTTGATGACTGTGAGTTTGAGTTTTCACAAAAACATCTTTTGAGTGACGGTGAAGCTAAACATCATTTGTGTCTCGACAAAAATACACCCTCAACGATTCAGGCGTTGAAAAAGAATATCGATTGCGGCTAAATCCCCACATAGCTGAGTCCACTTTGAAAATCAAACCTCCTGACATTTTGTGTGGGTCATCAAATGTTACAAATAAGGTTTCCAAAGGCACAATAGAAAGTCGTCTTTTTCCATTCTAACCCCAAATAAATATTTTTAATCTTTAATTAGTAGACATGTTTTAATCCTATAAGGCAAATACCAACAAAACAAGCAGAACACTGGCATGCAAGGATGCAAGAGCATGTTTAATGATAAAACAGCATTGTGTCTGAGTTGAGCCCAGAACGGTTTGATGTCTTGCTCATGGGCGCTACACCAGTAGTCAGGAGGCAGATTACTATTTATGTTGTAATTAGTGTTTGTATTACAATTCTAATGGGCTCCAAAGCCTAAATAAATCTTTCCAGATTAAAGTCTCTTCTTTGAACATTTGATTCCAGTTTCTATTGAGTTTTGTAGACAAAATCCTGCGATTTTGTTAAAAACACAGTATTGTTGTAAACAATGAGTCCTACTAAGGCAGTGTTTTTCAACCACTGTGCCGCGGCACACTAGTGTGCCGTGAGATACAGTCTGGTGTGCCGTGGGAGATTATCTAATTCACCTAATTGGGGTAAAAATTATTTTTTGCAAACCAGTAGTTACCAGTGCATGTGCTGTCTAGAGCTCGGCAGAGTAACCGTGTAATACTCTTCCACATCAGTCGGTGGCAGCAGGGAGCTAATTACTTTGTAGATGTCGGGAACATGGTTTGTTGTGATCACAGTACGCGGGAGGCAGCGTGTAGGTAAAAAGGTATCTAACGCTTAAACCAAAAATAAACAAAAGGCAAGTGCCGCTAAGAAAAGGCACTGAACTGGCTGCAAAGTAAACAAAAACAGAATGCTGGACGACAGCAAAGACTTACAGCGTGTGGAGCAGACAGCGTCCACAAATTCATCCGTACATGACATGACAATCAACAATGTCCCCACAAAGAAGGATAGCGTCCGCACAACTTAAATAGTATTGATTGCAAAAACAAAGCAGGTGCGGGGAATAGCGTTTATTGATTCCTTCAGGAGAGTTCCCTCAGGAAAATTAAAATTGGGATCTGTATAAGTCCTGAAAAATTGCACACGTCCGCGCTGACGTCCTAGTCATAAAGCTTCTTCTTTTTCTCTATTTTCTTGTCATGTGACATTCATCCTCCACTGTTGCCATTTCTAATATAAAGTAGTGTAAAGTTGTTACTTCAATCTGTCAGTAAACTCACCATGAAAGCGCTAAAACATACCGGTGTAGTGAGTTTACATTATTCACCTAAGGAACTTTAGTTATTAGAGTTCCGGTCGGTGTGGTTGTTTCCGGTTGAGGAGAGGCTACTTAATTCGTTATTGATTGAAGTAAAGTGTGAATGTCATTAAAACAGTTAGCTCCATCTTTTGACACTTCTTCCACTCCCATCCTTGCACGCTACACCGCTACAACAAAGATGACTGGAGAAAACGCTGTTGAAGTGGAGGCACGTAAATAAGACCGTCCACAAAACGGCGCATCCTGAAGCGACTGTCAGAAGATGGTCTGTAAAACATAATCTATGCAACATTTTGACCAAAGAACCACCATTACATGTTATGTAGACCACAAGGAAGTGTTTTACATTTAGAAAAAAATAATAATAATATGACTCCTTAAATGCGCCCTATAATCTGGTGCGCCTTATGTATGAAAAAAGATTTTAAAAAATAGACCATTCATCGGCAGTGCGCCTTATAATCCGGTGCGCCCTATGGTCCGTAAAATACGGTACATTAATTAACCCTCGCCGTCTTACAGTTGGCTTAGTACCTTGGTATTAAGGCCATTGAAATGTGTACTAAGTGGGAAAACACTACAGAGCTTTTAGTTTGGTACAGCTGCATTCAGTACGTAACACACTCATTTGTTACTTATCTTCACCCATTATACTTTATTTTACCAATATGTTTAGAACAGTTGCATGCTAATGTTAGGGCACATTTGGCGGGTAAAAACCTGAGAGCTCTGACCTCAACCCTCTTGCACTTCTTTCATCCAATATCAACAATTACAAAAGTTCCCAAGGACACTGTCGGCATGTTGTGGCTGAAACTAAGATTTTGTTTGCGACCCCATTCAGACTACACTGCAAAAACTGAAATCTAATTAAGATTAAATATCTTAAATAAGGGTGATATTTGCTTATTTTCTGTCTGATAAGATAATTCTTCTCACTAAGCAGATTAGAGTGTTTTACTTGTTTTAAGGGTTTTGGTCCTAAATGATCTCAGTAAGATATTAGAGCTTGTTGCGGAGATTTTATGACCTATATTGAGTAAAATATGCTTGAAACTAGAATATCAAGTGTTGCAAAGCTGTGTCATCAACACTCACAAGTATAAAACTGCTTTTTTAAAGTAATAATTTCTTACTTCAAGCATGAAAAAAAAAATCATGATGCTGAGCGCATATCATTATGTCTAGATAATGGCACTAGCATTTACTTATTTTAAGAATATTTTTCAACATATTGAGCAAAAAGGTCTCTTTTTTTCTACCAAGAAAAGTGCACTTGTTATTAGTGAGAATATACTTATTTTAAGGTATTTTTGGGTTCATTGAAGTTAGCTAATTTTACTTGTTTTGGAAAGTGTCATGGCTGTGTGATCATGTTTTGTTTTAGTCATGTTCGGTTTTGTTTTTGGACTTTTTGTGCACTTTTGTTTTGTTTTGTCACCATAGCAACCATTAGTTTTCACCTGTCACGTCACGCACCTGTTTCACGTTTTGAGTCACGCACCTGTTTTCGTTAATCATGGCTGTAATATTTAAGTTCATTGTTTTCAGTTTGTCTTTCTGGTGACATCCCGCATTTATGCTTCTGCACACTCTCCACACCCTTATGACCCTTGCTGCTCTTTTTTCATGCCGGTTCTATGCCAAGTAAGTTTTTGTATATTAAGCCACAGTTAGTGTTTGTTGTTGTTCATAGTTTCTGCCTTTGTTTAAGTATTTGTTTTCATAGCCAAGTCGTTTCTCCGCCACTGTGCGCGCTTTTCGTTTGTACTTTTTTTGTAGTTATAGTGTTTAAATAAATCATGTATTCACCTTCACGCCACATCTGGTCCAATTCACTTGCACCTCGGGAGAACAAACCAAGCCATGGTCCCAGTCGTGACAGAAAGTCTTGACAAGCCGAATTTTTTTGTTCTATTGGCAGATAATTTTGCTTAGTTCAAATATACCAAATATATCCATATACGTATGTGGGCTTTGTACCGAGGATGTCGTTGTGGCTTGTGCAGCCCTTTGAGACACTTGTGATTTAGGGCTATATAAATAAAGATTGATTGATTGAATAAAATACCCCTCATTTTTGTATTTTTTTTCTTGTTTTTGAACACTGACTTTTTGCAGTGTAGGGTTTGATCCCGTTAAATCAGGTGTGTCAAACATAAAGGAACAGGTTTTATCCGGCCCGCGGGATGAGTTTTGCTCAGTATAAAAATGAGCCGAAATTTTTTAATGAAATACATTTCTGTTCCAAATGTGTCCACTAGATGTCACAATAGCAATTATTTGTATCTACGTAGATGATGCTACATATGTGGGGGAAAAAAAACACATGTTAGTCCACCAGTCGAGGAAAATGAGCAAATTACATAACTAACATACTTTAATTTGATTTTGATATTATTTTTTTATCTTGATATATTGAAAATGAACACCAATGAGTTGAACATTATCACATAATGTATCCAGAAAGTATAAATAACGACAAATAAAGGTAGAATACTAATAACCACAACATGTAAGCGTCAAAAAAGAACCAACAACATTATGATTTGTACATTTTCAGAATGTGCTTGTTCTATTTTTAAACAAAGAAAACAATCTGAAGTTGTCTTTATTTTTAAGTTATCGTGCCGTGATTTTACCAGTCCGGCCCATTTGGGAGTAGATTTTTCTCTATGTGGCCCCCGATCTAAAATGAGTTTGACACCCCTGCGTTAAATTGACTTAAACCTGGTCAGAGCATTTCTCTTGTTCCCCCCTTAGTGGTTGTGTCCCTAAAAATCCGCATGGAGTGTACAAACACATTCCGATATCGTAGATAAAGTCTCACCGAAAAGTAAAGGCTGTTATAGCCGAATCCATTTTATCTTCCATTTTACTTCCCTGTAAGAGAAAGATTCCCTATGGACTGACTGGTAATATGCAACGTGTATTTTTCATGAAATAGGTTGCTCGTGATACCGGGAATAAGGCTGCAGTTAGGATCTCACATGTAGCCTTTAAGGCATTTTGAATACATATTTAATGGTGAGATGTCTGTTGGGGGAGAAACTGGTTAAAATACATACAGTAGCACTAAGAAAAAAGTAGAATAAAATATAATCAGGTATGGGATACAAACCTGCACAGTTAGGAAGGAATTGTGATTCAATTTGATCTGCGGTTGTGCAAATTCAGAACAAATGGTGGGAAAAGGAGGCAATTACCACTGGATGGCTTAGCAGGTAGTAGTCACAGACTGCGTCCTCCTCGTCAGTCCTTATGATTAATTCCCAGATAGTTTTAAAAGGTGAGGCTTTTAATCCCAGGAACACTATCCCTACCGTCAAGCATGGTGGTGATAGTATTATGATCTGGGCCTGTTTTTCTGCCAATGGAACTGGTGCTTTACAGAGAGTAAATGGGACAATGAAAAAGGAGGATTACCTCCAAATTCTTCAGGACAACCTAAAATCATCAGCCCGGAGGTTGGGTCTTGGGCACGTTTGGGTGTTCCAACAGGACAATGACCCCAAACACACGTCAAAAGTGGTAAAGGAATGGCTAAATCAGGCTCGAATGAAGGTTTTAGAATGGCCTTCCCAAAGTCCTGACTTAAACGTGTGGACAATGCTGAAGAAACAAGTCCATGTCAGAAAACCAACACATTTAGCTGAACTGCACCAATTTTGTCAAGAGGAGTGGTCAAAAATTCAACCAGAAGCTTGTGGATGGCTACCAAAAGTGCCTTATTGCAGTGAAACTTGCCAAGGGACAAGTAACCAAATATTAACATTGCGTATGTATACTTTTGACCCAGCAGATTTGAATGTTTTTTGTGACCAACAAGTATGTGTAGAAATTAATCATTTGTATACATTTTTGTAAACTCAAGACAGCCATGACATTGTTTTTTACAAGTGGATATAAACTTTTGACCACGACTGTATATATAAGAATAAAAAATTGCACAATTTTTTTTGAAGACCCAATGAACCTCTTTGGAGAAGCTCCAGAAGTTTTGTTGAGGATTTACAGTATGTTCCCTCTTTTGAATTATTTTTATTATTATTTTTCTTTACACTTCTTCCTTCATTTAGGTTTGTAAGACTGAACATATAAACATAAAGTAAACATTACAAAATTATAATCAGAATCAGAAAAAATATATATTTAGCCTAAGCCTGGGCCCCTGGAGAGGGGGTCCAGACTTAGGCCAAGGGGGGAAAAAACCTCATAGCCATAGCACACATAAACATGTGTGTAAGAGGGAAACATCAAATATCACAAAGGACATTAAAGACATTAAAAGAGCAGAGCTGATGCAACCAGCCACTTCTACACACAGCCACAAAAGTAAAACAACAACAAAAATAAACATATACACTGTGGTGGCCTCCGTGGTGTTACACGCCATTGTCTGCTGGGGTGGGGGGAGCATGGCCAGAGAGCAGGAGCAGACCCAACAAAGCAACTAAGAGAACCGATTCCACCCTTGGCCGCCCACCAACTCTCGACCAGTGTCAAGTCCACATGGATGAGCGAGGATACGTCCAAGTAGACCGATGTGTCCGATACCTGCTCATTCAGCCAAGACACTGTGAAACTTGTCCGTCCCAGCGCTCAGCACTAGCTCCGCAGCCCTGTCTCTTGCCTCAATTGTATATTTTACATAAATGAAATAGAAGGTTTAGTGTTAATATAGTCGCACAATAATTACAAATGTTTACACAACATTCACACACCAAACATTGCACACAATGTATGTGATTAAAACTTTTGATTGAAAGTTTTATTAGTAGGTTGCACAGTACAGTACATATTCCGTACAATTGACCACTAAATGGTAACACCCGGATAAGTTTTTCAACTTGTTTAAGTCTTATCACAACTAAACCTAAGGTGTAGCGTTGTCGCCATCTACTGGTCAAATTTAGCACTACATGTATTATACTAGCTTTGATCTGTAGAGTTAGTCTCAGACAAAAAAACAACGCGACTATAAATACAAAAGACATCACAAGGTCAGCAATTTCAATACAAAGCAAACTAAATATCGTAATGCACAATATCTATTTACAAATGTTTGACCAAATTTCAAGATGAAACTTACATGCTTACCATTGTTGCTGCTTGTCCGACAGGAAACAATGAATCGAGCACTTGCTCGGGGCAGAACATCAGAATCAGAATCAGAATAGTTTTTATTGCCATTGTTTGAGAAGGGGTTCACAAACTAGGAATTTTTCTTGGTGCAATCGTGCAACATAAAACACATATAACACATACTTTGTTAACTTTAACAATTTCTACAATGTATTTACATTTTTATTCAGTGTTGACTGAGTAGTCTTCTTCTACTCACCCCACTGCTGCTTCATTGTGACTCATATGCCTCGCTGTGGCCCCCTGCGGGGTGGCGGGAGTACTGCATACATGATCAACCCTAGTTTTAAAGGTTGCATCAAGCCTACGTGGCCAGTTGACCTTAGGTCTAGGTCTAGGTCTGGCAGGAGATCTCTGCTTGAGTGCAAACAATACACAACTGAGCCACATCCTCAAGGCAACTCAGTAGATTTAAGTGTCCATTTCATTTCCTTGCAGTGTAAGTCAAGAGTAAGTGGAGGATTTATCTACTACTTGTTTATGGTTGATGTGAAGCTGTCCTCACAACATGCTGCTCGCCAGCAAACCAACTGTGAAAACTTGCTTTTTCGAGCTCTCGTGAAGATTTCTTTGAAATACAGAGGTACCTGGGAATAGTTTTTTAAGGTATGAGCTGACTCTCTTTGTCATGATCCGTGGTCCGGATCATGTTTTGTCTTTTCTGTTTGTTTTGGACCCCTTCAGTTCCTCTTTGTGCACTCCTGGGTTTAGTTTGGTCACCATGACGATTAATTGAGTCCACCTGCCTCTGGTGAGTGGTCCCACGCTCAGCTGCGGTCAACCACTAATCAGAGAGCTATTTAGTCACCTTACTCTCCACGCTGAGTCTGGCGTCATTTGTTTGCCTCATGCCTTGCCACGTAAGTCGTGTATGTTTCCTGCCCTAAGTTTTTGCCTTAGCTTACGCGTGCGATAGACACGCTTGCCTTTGTTTTGTTAGTTGAATAATTAAATCATGTTTTTACCTGCACACCTTGTCCAGAGTAGTGCGTTTGCATCCCAGGGAAACAAACCTCGCAGCATGCTGCGACCCCTTGCACGTAACACTTTTTCCCTCCGCTATTTGGCGTAGTGAATGTCACAGTGAACCTTGTGAGATTCGACCAAAACGTCCGGTCTTACCTGGTAACATTAGCTTAAAGCAGCGGTTCTTAACCTGGGTTCGATCGAACCCTAGGGGTTCGGTGAGTCGGCCTCAGGGGTTCGGCGGAGGTCGAGACACACCCGACTCATCATGTAAATAAAAACTTCTCCATATCGGCGTATTACGGATACGGCAACAGCAGAAGTCACACTGATTTGCAGGTGTGAGTTCATGCACTGTGTTGGTTTTGTTCTTTTGAACAAGGTGATGTTTGCGCATGATTCATTTTGTGCACCGGTAAGAAAAACATATAACTTTGTCTTGAATTTGAAAAAATATATATATACCTGTATATTTTTCACTAAAGAAGGGTTCGGCGCATATGCAACTGGTGGGGTTCGGTACCTCCAACAAGGTGAAGAACCACTGGCTTAAAGGGGAACGTTATCACCAGACCTATGTAAGCGTCAATATATACCTTGATGTTGCAGAAAAAAGACCATATATTTTTTTAACCGATTTCCGAACTCTAAATGGGTGAATTTTGGCGAATTAAACGCCTTTCTATTATTCGCTCTCAGAGCAATGACGTCACAACGGGAAGCAATCCGCCATTTTCTCACTTTCGTCGGTGTGTTGTCGGAGGGTGTAACAACACGAACAGGGACGGATTCAAGTTGCACCAGTGGCCCAAAGATGCGAAAGTGGCAAGAAATTGGACGAAATTTGTTCAAAAAAACGAGGCTGTGGGGAAAGCCGACGAAATGGTCAGTCGTTTGTTCCGCACAATTTACCGACGAAAGCTATGCTACAACAGAGGTGGCAAGAATGTGTGGATATCCTGCGACACTCAAAGCAGATGCTGACATCAACTCCAAAACTGGACAGATCAGCTTTCAGGAAAAGAGAGCGGATGAGGGTATGTCTACAGAATATATTAATTGATGAAAACTTTATTCATTACTCGCGGTTTTACGTAAATTATTATACATAAACTGTGTTAACCAATAATTTAGCTTAAAAACATTTATTTTTTTCAATCATTCGAGTACATTCGGGTAGTCTTGTGTAATGCAGTATTTTGTGTCTATTTAGGTATGGTTAACCTGAGTGCTGAAATCGTGGAAAAATATATGTTCTTAGCGCGCCTGAAATGGGCTGTCTGCACTCTCAAAGTGCATGTTGTTGCCAAATGTATTTCATATGCTGTAAACCTAGTTCATAGTTGTTAGTTTCCTTTAATGCCAAACAAACACATACCAATCGTTGGTTAGAAGGCGATCGCCGAATTCGTCCTCGCTTTCTCCCGTGTCGCTGGCTGTCGTGTCGTTTTCGTCGGTTTCGCTTGCATACGGTTCAAACCGATATGGCTCAATAGCTTCAGTTTCTTCTTCAATTTCGTTTTCGCTACCTGCCTCCACA
The DNA here is from genome assembly GCF_033978685.3 of Nerophis lumbriciformis. Classification (NCBI taxonomy): domain Eukaryota; kingdom Metazoa; phylum Chordata; class Actinopteri; order Syngnathiformes; family Syngnathidae; genus Nerophis; species Nerophis lumbriciformis. Next base: position 25,863,955 of record NC_084572.2, on the reverse strand, counting down.
CTACAACCATCCGTTTCAATACATGCGTAATCTGTTGAATCGTTTAAGCCGCTGAAATCCGAGTCTGAATCCGAGCTAATGTCGCTATACCTTGCTGTTCTATCCGCCTTGTTTGTTTGTATTGGCATCACTGTGTGACGTCACAGGAAAATGGACGGGTGTATATAACGTTGGTTAAAATCAGGCACTTTGAAGCTTTTTTTAGGGATATTGCGTGATGGGTAAAATTTTGAAAAAAAGTTTGAAAAATAAAATAAGCCACTGGGAACTGATTTTTAATGGTTTTAACCCTTCTAAAATTGTGATAATGTTCCCCTTTAAAGTTATAGATCGACGCAACTTTGTTTTTTCCAATCATCAGAACAGAGAAAATGAGTGTGAAGCACAGTGCTGAGGAGTGGATGATGGCATGCTAGTCTGCACTAGGGTTGTACGGTATACCAGTCTTAGTATAGTACCGCGATACTAATGAATCATATTCGGTACTATACCGCCTCTGAAAAGTACTGGTCCTCCACCCCAAAATGTAAACAAACGCCATGGGTGGATCTACACCTAACATCCACTGTAATTATACCAAGTACAATAGCGTATCTAGTCGATACTACTATGATTACGTCAATATTTTTTGGCATCGCATCTTCTTTCGTTTTTTTATTTTATTTATATTATGCTTATAAACTAAGGAAATATGTCCTGAAGAAGAAAGCTGCCAACATCGAAGAAGAAATTGTCACTGCCAACAAAGAAGAAATAGTCACCGAACAATGAAGAAGAAATGGCATTGACCAATGAAGACATAGCTGCCAACATCGAAGAAGAAATTGTCACTGCCAACAAAGAAGAAATAGTCACCAAACAATGAAGAAGAAATAGTATTGACCAATGAAGAAATAGCTGCCAACATCGAAGAAGAAATTGTCACTGCCAACAAAGAAGAAATAGTCACCAAACAATGAAGAAGAAATAGTATTGACCAATGAAGAAATAGCTGCCAACATCGAAGAAGAAATTGTCACTGCCAACAAAGAAGAAATAGTCACCGAACAATGAAGAAGAAATAGCATTGACCAATGATGAAATAGCTGCCAACATTGAAGAAGAAATTGTCACTGCCAACAAAGAAGAAATAGTCACCAAACAATGAAGAAGAAATAGTATTGACCAATGAAGAAATAGCTGCCAATATTGAAGAAGAAATTGTCACTGCCAACAAAGAAGAAATAGTCACCAACCAATGAAGAAAAAATAGCATTGACCAATGAAGAAATAACTCAACATCGAAAAATAAATTGCACTGCCAACAAAGAAGAAATAGTCACCAAACAATGAAGAAGAAATAGCATTGACCAATGAAAAAATAGCTGCCAACATCGAAGAAGAAATTGTCACTGCCAACGAAGAAGAAATAGTCACAGAACAATGAAGAAGAAATAGTATTGACCAATGAAGAAATTGCTGCCAACATCAAAGAAGAAATTGTCACTGCCAACAAAGAAGAAATAGTCACCAAACAATGAAGAAGAACTATCATTGACCAATGAAGAAATAGCTGCCAACATCGAAGAAGAAATTGTCGCTGCCAACAAAGAAGAAATAGTCACCAAACAATGAAGAAGAAATAGTATTGACCAATGAAGAAATAGCTGCCAACATTGAAGAAGAAATTGTCACTGCCAACAAAGAAGAAATAGTCACCAAACAATGAAGAAAAAATAGCATTGACCAATGAAGAAATAACTCAACATCGAAAAATAAATTGCACTGCCAACAAAGAAGAAATAGTCACCAAACAATGAAGAAGAAATAGCATTGACCAATGAAGAAATAGCTGCCAACATCGAAGAAGAAATTGTCACTGCCAACAAATAAGACATATTCACCAAACAATGATGAATAAATAGCATTGACCAATGAAGAAATAGCTGCCAACATCGAGGAAGAAATTGTCACTGCCAACGAAGAAGAATAAATTGTCACTGCCAACAAAGAAGAAATAGTCACCGAACAATGAAGAAGAAATAGCATTGACCAATGAAGAAATAGCTGCCAACATCGAAGAAGAAATTGTCACTGCCAATGAAGAAGAAATAGTCACCAAACAATGAAGAAGAAATAGCATTGACCAACGAAGACATAGCTGCCAACATCTAAGACAAGTTAAGTTGTCTTGTATGTTCACTATTTTATTTAAGGACAAACTTGCAATAAGAAACATATGTTTAATGTACCCTAAGACTTTTTGTTAAAATAAAGCCAATAATTAAATTTTTTCGGTTCCCTTTATTTAGAAAAGTATCGAAGTGTACCGAAAAGTATCGAAATAATTTTGGTACCGGCACCAAAATATTGGTATCGGGACAACACTAGTCTGCACAATAGTGATGTTAAAATAGTATCCAAACGGCAGGCATGTATCCATAGAAATATGTAAAAGCTGCTGATGGTGTGTTTGATAGAAAAGCATCTGGAAGGAGATATCATAAAAGTCAGCTTTTTCTATGCTGTTCATTACTTCTTAAAACTACTGTTGTCAATTTAGTACATTCTATTGTGTTGTTGATTTTATTGTTGTTGTTTTTCTTGAGGGGGGTGGAGCAAGCACATGGTCAGCACGCAATACACGGGCCTATATTTAAGTGCTTTGTATACTGTACATACATGCAACAGCTTGATGAGCTTTGTACAACAAATATCAAATAATTATAGTTGCATATTAGTTACACATACAAAGTATGTGTAACTAAAACTCTCGGCCAGTGTCCAGTCCGCATGGATGAGCGAGGATACGTCCAAGTAGACCGATGTGTCCGATACCTGCTCATTCAGCCAAGACACTGTGAAGCTTGTCCGTCCCGGCGCTCAGCACCAGCTCCGCAGCCCTGTCTCTTACCTCCGTTGTATATTTTACATAAATGAAATAGGTTTAGTGTTAATATAGTCGCACAATAATTACAAATGTTTACACATGTAAATTACACAACATTCACACACCAAACATTGCACACAATGTATGTGACTAAAACTTTTGATTGAGACTTTTATTAGTAGATTGCACAGTACAGTACATATTCTGTACAATTGACCACTAAATGGTAACACACGGATACGTTTTTCAACTTGTTTGTCGGGGTCCACGTTAATCAATTCATGGTGACTTATCACAACTAAACCTAAGGTGTAGCGTTGTCGCCCTCTACTGGTCAAATTTAGCACTACATGTATTATACTAGCTTTGATCTGTAGAGTTACTTTCAGACAAAAAAAACAACGCGGCCACGAATACAAAAGACATCACAAAGTCAGCCATTTCAGTACAAAGCAAACTACCCTATTTTTCAGAGTATAAGACGCTCCGGAGTATAAGTCGCACCGGCCGAAAATGCATAATAAAGAAGGAAAAAATATATATATAAGTCACACTGGAGTGTAAGTCGCTTTTTTTGGGGAAATGTATTTGATAAAACCCAACACCAAGAATAGACATTTGAAAGGCAATTTAAAATAAATAAAGAATAGTGAACAACAGGCTGAATAAGTGTACGTTATATGAGGCATAAATAACCAACTGAGAACATGCCTGGTATGTTAACATAATTATTATGGTAAGAGTCATTCAAATAACTATAACATATAGAACATGCTATACGTTTATCAAACAATCTGTCACTCCTAATCGCTAAATCCCATGAAATCTTATACGTCTCGTCCATACTTGCCAACCTTGAGACCTCTGATTTCGGGAGGTGGGGGGGTGGGGCGGGGCGGGGCGTGGTTAAGAGGGGAGGAGTATATTGACAGCTAAAATTCACCAAGTCAAGTATTTCATACATATATATACATATCTTATCTACATCCTGAAAATGAAAATATGCAAACAAAACTGTGTTTAGATAATTGATACTTCAAACTTGCATAAATATAACATGAATATAACATAACTTGGCTTCTGAGAGCTTCAAAATGTAATGAATAAAATGCTAAAGTTGTTGATAAACAAGCAATTATTTTAATAATTAAATATGGTCATTTTAAATGAATTATTATGATAATTTAAAATTAATTATTTCAAATATGTTTATTTTGATGTACCGTTATAATACTATGGCTGGATGTAATAAGGAGTCAGAAAAAAACCAAATAAAAATAAAATACATTTTGATGTTTTTAGCAAAATATAGTAAAAATGTATTGATTTTTTTTTTTTAATTAATAAATATATTTATTTTTAGGTAAGATAAACATAATAATACAATTTATCTCTAGTCTGGATGATTTAGTTCTTGTCACCCTGTTGTCCTCCCGTCATGAAAAAAGGCTGTCCTCACTCAGGTCCGCATGGAGCTGCAGGGGGCGTGGCCTCCAGCTCCGGCTGAAAATCGGGAGATTTTCGGGAGAATATTTGTCCCGGGAGGTTTTTGTGTGAGGCGCTGTATTTCGGGAGTCTCCCGGAAAATTCGGGAGGGTTGGCAAGTATGGTCTAGTCTCTTACGTGAATGAGCTAAATAATATTATTTGATATTTTACGCTAATGTGTTAATAATTTCACACATAAGTCGCTCCTGAGTATAAGTCGCACCCCCGGCCAAACTATGGAAAAAACTGCGACTTATAGTCCGAAAAATACTGTAGTTTAGCGTTTTAATTTAAATT